>NW_006408801.1:1537194-1549511 GCF_000296735.1 Chrysochloris asiatica | reverse complement strand
TTCAGTATAGATTGCATCTTAATGTAAAGAAAACAAAAATCCTCACCACTGGACCAATAAACAACATTCTTATCAACAGAGAAAAGATTGAAGTTGCCAAGGACTTCATTCTTCTTGGATCAACTAACTATCAACACTCATGGAAGCAGCAGTCAAGAAACCAAACAACATATTTCATTAGGCAAATCTGCTGCACAAGAGCTTTTTAAAGTGTTGAAGAGCAAAGATGTCAGCTTGAGGATTAAGGCGCACCTGACCCAAGCCATGGTATTTTCAATAACCTCATATGCATGTGAAAGCTGGACAGTGAATAAGGAAGATCGTAGAAGAACTGATGCTTCTGAGTTATGGTGTTGGAGGAGAATATTGAAAATATTGAAGGCTGCCAAAAGAACAAACAGATCTGTACTGGAAGAAATGCAGCCAGAGTGCTCCTTGAAGGCCAGGATGGCCAGACTTCGTCCCTCATACTTTGGACATATTGTCAGGAAGGACCAGTCTCTGGAGAAGGATATCATGTTTGGTAAGGTGGAGGGTCAGAGCAAAAGGGGAAGACCCCCAGCAAGATGGATTGGCAAAGTGGCAGCATCAACGGGCTCAGGCATGGGAACAATTGTCAGCTTGGCCCAGGACCAGGCAGTGATTTGTTCTGTTGTGCATAGGGTTACTATGAGTCAGTACTGACTTGCACCTACCAACAGCAATCTTTAATTTATTGTATTTTCAAATAATCATATATTGCTCTACATATAGTATAAAAATGCACAGCAACACATTTCTTTTTTTATTAATATTTTTTGTTTCTTTTTTTTAATTGTGTATTATGTGGATTAACATGGGAGAACATCAGTTTTACATTCATCCTATTGTATTTTGTTTCATTGCAATGATTACAGTCCTCTCCATGCATCATGAAACAACCAAAGGGTACACCCCACAGGCCTGCCCTCTCCCTCCCCCACCCCCCCGGGCCATCAGCATACAGCCCCTCTCCCTCCCTGAGTCCAGAGTCTCCAGCTGCTCTATCTCTCCACGTCATCGTCTCTGCCTCCATTTCCAGAGTCACTGCTTCTCTGGGTACAGTCCCACACTCTGCTCTTCTCCCTTGATGGTCCCAGGGACCGCTACAGCAATACATTTCTAATGTAGATAAACCTTTTTGAGTGTGTCTTTTTAAAGTGATTTTTTGCCTACATGAAAGTGATGAATAAATAATTCAAGTATATTTTCTTCTAAAAGTTGCATTGTTTTAACTCAGACATTTACGATTGCGACGCCTTGATGAACACTTTTTGACCTTACTCACGTTTATTCTCATTCGCTTTCTTGAGAAGCAGTTACTGCAAGCATCCCCTGATTTTCATAAAATCTTCTTTTTACCAAAGCTTGATTAGTCATGTATGTTAAAACAGTAAAGTTAAGGCTGCTGTGTTAGACTTTATGAAAATTGTTTACCTTCACTAAATTACTAGCAATTCTTAGAAAATCAGCTTAATTCCTAATTCCATATATATTCAAATGCTTTTAGAAACCAAATCTTTAAATTGTCACTCTTTCAAATGATTTTAAACCAGTGGGGAGATTAAAATGACCACATTTTAAAAAATATATAGAAAATTAGTTCAAAATATCTAGGCTATTTGAATATATGATATCTGACGCTAAATAATCTGAATGCTACATATTTTACTTCATTACTGGTCAGTGAGGGGCTCTTAGTTGACTATACAAATGAATGCAATCCAGTGGCTCACTGTGGCTGGTAAACAAACAGACAAACACAAATGCACATTATGATTTAGGTTCATACATGGAATAAAGCAGAAGACTTTAGTAGTGGTTACGAATCGGGCTGAGAACCGCAATGTCAGCAGTTCAAAACTACCAGCTGCTTCACGGGAGAAAGATGAGACTTTCTGCTCCTGTAAAGATTTACAGCATCAGAAACCCTGTTCAGGGTCGCTATGGGTCGGAACTGACTTGACGGCACTTAACAAAAACAACAACAACAACAATGCTGATCTTATCATGTCTGGTGGTGGTGGTGGTTATGTGCTGTGGCGTCGGTTCCAACTCATAGCAACCCTGTACAGGGTTTATGAGGCTGTAAATCTTTACCGTAGCAGAAAGCCTCATCTTTCTCCCATGGAACAGCTGGTAGTTTTGAACTGCTGACCTTGCAACTCGCAGCCCAATTCGTAACCACTATGCTACATGTCTAGAACGTTGGACATCACATATCACAGAGTACTAGACAGAATGGGAAACTGATACGTCAGTTACGGCTCCTTGAGAGATGGGTAACCAGGATGCTCCCCAGAGACCTAACTGAAGTTCTCCTGCGGTTGCCATGGACAGAGTCCTTGTTGATATGGAGAAGATCATTGAAATCTCTCATACATGGAATTACACCCCTTATGTGTAGGGGACTTTCCTGAAGATATTCAAGGAGAAGAGGTAAGGATTTCTAGGTGGTGAGACTCTTCTAGTCTTCCTCTGGAGCAAAAATAAAATTTCAAATAAAACATCTAGAGTCAGAGCTTCATTATCAACTGACGATCAAACGGAACCAATGGCAAACCAATGTGGCCTGGGAGCAACGGAGTCTTACTCTCAGTCTGGGAATTGGGACATGAAGAGGACCATGCTCCCCTGTCAGGAATAATGGGGTATTTCATACTGAATAGAATAGAATTAGAGAAATGCTGGCCTTGGGTGATAGGGCCTTTGATGTCCTGGTGTGGCGCTGCTAGATAATGTACTGGACTGCAAGGTCAGTGGTTCAAACTCACCAGCCACTCCTCAGAAACCCTATACAGGGATGCTATGAGTCAGAATCGACCCAATGGCACTTCACAACAGCAACAACACTGTACCACTTGAACTCCTGGTGTGGAGCTATAGGGTAAGCACTGGACTGCACACCGCAAGGCCATTAACAACAACAGCAGACAGTATACCACTCACATAGGGGAAAGATGAGGTTGTGTGTTCCTACAAAGCTCTACAGTCTCAGAAACACTAGGAAGCGTTCTCTCTGTCCTCTATGAGTCGGAATTGACTTCAGGGAAATGGGTGGATGGGTGGGTGGGGGATTGCGCCACTCAATGACACTGCCCGCAATTAATTAAAGACAAAGCTAGAGTCTACCTCAAACTAGAATGAAAAATGGCACCCCAATAAAACCTGTCCAGACACTCTCCTGCCTGGGCTCGTGGAGAATGTGCGACTTAGCACTGCCTGATAACTGCCACCGTCAGGTACTCAGTGGCACCATGAGGGAATATGCTCTGGAAACAGGGCCTTCTGCTGCAGGTGGAGAAGTGTGCTGTGGCTTTGTCAGATAGAACAACCTGAGAATTGTGGGTGGGGGTCTAGTGCTGAGTGCTGATCTGAACTCCTCCAAATATCCATCACCAAGAGGAGTACTTGTTCAACATGAAAAATGCCCAAGTCACATGTTGGGCAATGAATTTTTGAGAGTAGAAGAAGTGCATGTGGTTTTCCTTTTGCTTTTCCGTAAGCCTTGTGTACCATCTGTGAAAAACAGAAACAACTGTAGGCTTTTCACTCATTTCCCCTCTTCCATGATTCAAGTCCCTTCTCTGAAACAAATCGTTGCAGCCACAAGGAGTGGCAGTGTGACAGCCTAGTAGGCGATTAATGGGGATGACAGCCAGCCAGCAAATCAGAAACCATGGTAGTGCACCTGTAAGAACAGCAATTTGTACTGAGTTGAATAACCGGGGAACTCAGACAATCCAGGAGGAAGAGGAAACACAAAACCAAACAGGCACATTTCTATCTTTCCCACTCCACCATGGAGTAATTGACAAGCTGAAGGACAGCCATGCTTAGAAGTTTTCTCATACTTACTTTAATTCCACTTCTTGGCACACCCACGGGTTTAGAAATCAGACCAATAAAAAGGTAGCTAAAGAAGCTTTCTATTTTCCCCTTACAAGACGAGGAACATGAGGCACTGCCCAGGTAATTATTTTATGCTCAATTTCCTGGGAATTTCTGATTCGGTATTATCCAGGGATGGATGAACATTCAGATCGAGTGGAAATACAACTTTAAAAAGTTCCAACGTGGCTCAGAAGTTTAGGTACTCAGTTTTGTAATCCTCAAGGACAGATTGTTATATGTTTTTCTTTTATAATATTAAAAAAAAAAATCCTGTTCCTAGTGGATGGTTAATAGCATCAGTATTTTCTGAAATCGATCATAATGCTGTTGTTGTTGGATTTTCTTTCCTTCCCTCTACTCTCTGAAATTACAAATATTGAAACTTTAAACCAAAAGCCAAACTCAACACCATAGAGTTTATTCAGACCCATGTTGTTGTTCAGTTTGTTCTGTGCCATTCAGTTTGTTCTGACTCATAGTGACCCTGCATAGGGTTTCGGAGAAGCAGCTGGTGTGCTTGAGCCGCCTAACCCTATGTATCCTACAGCTTCCCACTAGGACTCCAGACATATAGTGAGCCTATAAAGAGTTCTAAAACTGCAAATCTTGACAGAAACAGATTGCCTCACCATTCTCCAGCAAAGCAGCTGGTGAGTTTGAACTGCCGACCTTGCAGTTAGCAGCCCCACCAGAGCTCTTAGTTGAAACTCTACTGATTCGGGAGTTAGATGCACTGTGATCATGGATTATCACTGGGGAGGGAATTGAAGCTCAAGCTTATTAAGAACTGAAGAAGGACTGTGGATGGCAAACAGCTCAAGCTGTTGTTGTTAAGTGTTTTTGAGTAGTTCTGACTCAGAGTGACAGTGTATAGGGTTTCTGAGGAGCTGCTGAGCTGAACTGCTGACCTTGCAGTCCAAACCGACCTCACAGTCCAGCACATTCGCCCACAGAACCAAACCAAAACCACTGCTGTCAAGTTGGTGCTGACTCACAGCTGTCCTATGTAGGGTTTCCAGAAAGGGAAACGGAAACTTGTTACAGAAACAAACTGCCTCATGTTTCAGCCAAGGAGCTGCTGGTGAATTTAAACCCCCAACCTTGAGGTTAGCAGTCCAACACTGACGCCACAGTGCCACCAGGGCTCCTTAAAGCAATAGATGGAAGCAGTGAAGTCATCTACAGGCAAAGAGCGGCTATTGTTTGCACTGTCAGAGTTGACGCTACTGAAACTAATAAACAACAAAGCATTTCATCAATAAGTCAATGCCTGTTTGAGTAAGTAGATTGATTCATTAAAACAGCATCAAAAAAAGTGGCCTGATCCCATGACCACTCAGTCACATGACCTCAATGATTGCATCAGATTACACCGGTTGGTTTGAAGACAGGATAAGAAATCTTTCCCTTCCTTTCTTTCTTCCTCCTTATGAAGAATGTAAGATTCAGAACCACCTGCTGACTGACTGCCACCCTCAGGAGTTCAGGAAGGAAGTTGTTCAGATGGAAACTCTTTTTTAAAAAGAACTTAGAAAATGTGATGAAGAGAAGAAAAAAAAAAAAAAACTACTGCCAAATGGAAATGTCAAAATTCCAAGAAAATAATTTCTCCAGTGTTAAGGTGTCCTGGTGTAACAGTATAGGATAAGTATTGAACTTCTAACTACAAGGTAGGCAGTTCAAACCCACCAGCCACTCCTCAGGAGAAAGATGAGGCTTTCTGCTTCTGTAAGGATGTACAGCCTCCAAAGCCTGTAGGGTCACTGTGAACCGGAACTGACTGGGAGGCACTGAGACAGATTTTCATCATGCAGAATGGAAGGCCCTCAAGGGAGCACTGAGTTACAATCCTCAGTGAGTTCATGGAGTCCTGTTGTTGCCTGGAGGGATGGGATGGCCCCTGACTTTCGACAAGGGGTGCTAGTCCGTGATGGAGAGAGAACCCCTCGTGGATAGTGAGAGGTTACGTGACTTAGAGGTGATGGGAGGGCTGAGAACATGCCTCCCACTCATTCCTGTTCATTCATGGGAGGACAAATGAGAGACTTAGAAATGCTGACACTTATTTTTCCTGATTTTGAAAGAGGATAAGAGGAAGTAGAATGAATATGTGCCATCTAACTAACTAAAAACAATAGGATATCATTTTCTGAATCACTGTGCGTGGCATCTGAACTATACCCAAACCCAAACCTCATTGCTGGCGAGTGAGTTCCTGAGGGACACAACAGAGCTGCCCCAAAGGACTCCCAACGCTGCCAGTCTTTATGGCACAGATCGCCTCATCTTTGTTCCTCAGAGTGGCTGGTGGGTTTGAGCTATAGATCTTTCTGTTAGCAGCCCAGCACTTAACCCATTGTGCCACCAAGACTCCTTTAGAATAAACCATGGATCCCAGAAAAAGCAAAAAAAGTCAAACCCATTCTTGTCAAGTTGATGCCAACTCATGGTGACCCTGCATACGCCATACAGAGTGGTTCCTTAAGCCTTCCTTTGCTATAAATTTTTATGAAAGCAAATGGCCAGACATTTCTTCTGGGACACTGCCACTTGGTGGATTTGAACTTCTAACCTTCTACTTAGGAGTCAAGGGTAAACCACTTGGCCAACCCAGTGATGATAAACAGTAGACAGCAATTTCCACTTAAAGCGACAAGAGCTGCAAATAACAACTGAAGTTCACCAAGCATTGCACAAGGCACTTAGTTAACTTTCTATACCTTGCTCCTCATCTCTCCTCTACACTCTCTCCATTCCAAGTAAGGACTGGAATGGTTTTATCTTGTCAACCCAAACATAACCCATTGGACCTGGAGATGACCCTCCCTTTGGTAAACCCCATTACATCTACAAAGCCCATAAACTGTAAACTTCTCTGGAGGCAGACTGCCACATCTTTCTCCTGAAGAGCAATTAATGGATTTGAACTGCTGACCTTTTGGTTAGCAGCCCAACAGTTAACCCACTGCACCCCAAGAGTGGTGGGCCCATTCCCCACAAGAGACCACAGGCTGGAGAGACTCCAATGGCAGGCACTGCCTTTCTGTTGTTGCAGGCACTTATGGTGTGCTGTTTAGTTGTTTTGATTTGAGCTCTCCCTCTGTCCCAGGGTTGGATTTGCATGGAGAAGCCCAACTGCTGCTGCTGATCCCCCTCAGGCTATGTTATCATTTCATGACTGAAGCGGAAGGAAATCGAGGGCCTCCTCGCATCTTGAGAAACACAACAAACACCTCCCTGTTTCCAGGAAATCTTTTCTTTCCTTTTTTTTCTCTTTTTGTCAACATAAATTCTAAACAAAACAGACTGAAAATGAAGTAACCAGAGCCCATCTGTCACAGTGAAGAATCTGTCTGCTCCTTGTTACATCCACGCTGGGAGCCAATCAGAAAGGAGACTATGTTTCCCCAAGATTGGATCTGAGAAGATTCTGCCTTGACATGCTGCCATATTGACGTGAAAAAGAAGACGTGTTCAGAGCTCTTAGGAGAGGAAGCCCAGTGAAGGGAAAGCCCCTTGGTGCACCCCTCTGTGTGGTGCAGTGGGCTAAGCATTGGGCTGCTAACCAAAAGATGGGTGGTTCGAACCCACCAGCTTCTCTGAGGGAAAAGGATGTGTCTGTCTACTTATGTAAAGATTTACATCCTCAGAAACCCTAAGAAACAATTCCACTCTGTGCTCTAATGTCACTGTGCATGTGAGTCATCTGGACTGATGTAGCTCTGGTTTGGCTTCTTATCTGCTTCAGCTCATCTGCATCACAGGGCACTGAAGAGCAACCTAGGAAAAACAGCTGGACACCCCTCAGAAACCTCCAGGGCTCTGGAGTGGGATGGTAGGAAAGGAAGAGAAACCTCCAACATGATGACTTGTCTACACACTGCTCATGACAAAACTCCCTAGAGTCTCTCGCAAAGACAGGGACACTGGTGAGATGGGCTAGGGCTGAACGCAAGACGCAGGTGTTTCCAGTCTGCCCTGTGTCTGTTCAGCGGAACTTCACCAACATACAGCCCACTGCCCTCCCAGCCTCGCCCGGCATCTTCCACTGCTTACTCCGAGATATCAGTATCTCGAACCGAAACACCTGGTTGTTAGGAAGTTTATTGCTTTTGACCAACATCTTAAGTGCTTTTTCCCAGATGACTGCCAGATATCAGCCAGGCATCAATTATGGTTGATAAATCATACAAACAAGGGGTGCATCTGTTATTTAGTGAATTAGATACTGACTCTATGTGGTGCTGTGGGTTAGACCTTGGGTTGCTGACTACAACGTTATAGGTTCAAACCCACCAGTACTCCATGGGGAAAAAATGAGTCTGTGTGCTCCCATAAAGATTCACAGTCTCTGGAAACCTAAATGGGGTCACTAGGAAGCAGAATGCACTGGATGGCAGTGAGGTGGGGGGTTGTGGTATCTGTGTGTGAGTTTAATGTTCTTCTTCTCCCTTTCCACCTTCCACCTTCATTTCAGTACTCATCAGACCCTAAACACAGGGGTAAGCTAGGTTCATACAGGCTTCCTCATGCTTATTCACCCATCTATTTCTCTGTATCTCTGAATGAACAGTTGGAATGAACAGTTGTTCATTGAAGATTAGTAAGTAAGCACAAGTAAGCTTGAACTGCAGGGTCTGCATTTCAAACTCATGAGCTGCTCCTCAGAACCCTATACCAGGTCGTCATGAGTTGAAAATGACTCAACAACACTTAACAAGAGCACCTGCCTGTAAACAGCAAATGCCTCCACTAAATTGGTGTAATCACTTTATACATGGAGAACTTGTGACCCCTTTGCTGCATTAGAAGCCTGATCAAACCATGAAGATGATGCGGAACAGGGCCATGTTTCCTTCCCTTGTACACGGTGGAGGAGCACTGATAGGACATCCTTCAGCAACAACAAAGTCCAAGAAAGGAGACCCAATGATTCAAACAACAGGTTTCACTGTGCACCTCATCATTCCAGAATTCTGGGTGATCCTGAGAGGAGAGAAGAGCAGGATATGGCTCCAGGAGAACTTGGAAGGAGACCACACTGAACTGGATTGACTGGTAGACATCTTCAGAGATGGCTGCCACACAGTAGCCGAGGCCTGGATAATTCCTGCAGACCTGCTGCAGTCCTCCTAGAGCTGGGGACACAAGAGGAACATCGATGTTTTACCACATATTGTAGTTGCTGTATGTCATGTAGACTCCAATTCACAGTGCCCCAACAGGACAGAGTAGAATTGCTCCATGTCGTTGTTGTGAAGTGTCTTTGAGTCAATTCTTATATAGGGTTTCCAAGGAGCAGCTGATGAATTTGAACCACCGACCTTGCAGTGCAAACAACTTTGCAGTCTAAGGCATTAGCCCACAGCGCCACACCAGGACTCCAGAATTGCCCCATGGTGTGACATATAAATCCACAGCCAGTAAGCCAAGTCTAGCTCATAGCAACCCTGTTGTTGTTGTTGTTAAGTGTTGTTGCATTGGTTCTAACTCATAGTGACCTTGTCTATGGTTTCTGAGGAGCAGCTGGTGGGTTTGAATCACTGACCTTTTGGTTACCGGTCCAGGTCTCCTCTTTGAACACCACACCAGGACTCCCATAGCAACCCTTCAGGACAGACTAGAAGTGTCCCCATAGGATTGCATGTAGCATGCCTGAATTGATGATTTCATCATGACTTAGGGTCTTGATGTAGAGCCATGTACACCACAATACTCAAACTACAAAAATATCCAAGAATGAGACGGTAGAATCCGAGTAAGAGGGGGAATCTGGATAAAAAACATTAAGAAAACAGCTTGGTATAGGACTAATTGTCTGAAAAACGAATGTCACCAGGAAGAATTTGAATAGGAGCACACCCACACACACTTGTAAGTGATCGGAACTTCCACATCCTTTTAGACACTGTCACTTCCACCATACGGCGAGTCCACAGAATTCTAGGTTTCCCATAATTCAGAGAGGAGCTGGAGGAGAAGCCGAGATCAGGAGGACTGTCACCTTGTCATTCTTCTGCTTCAACAAGTAGACTGTCATCCAATGTGAGGAGAGAGCCAGCCTGCGGCAATGGAGGCTTGACCTCAACTTAGTACCCCCAGTGTCTTACCAGCCATGGCCACTGTGACAAGGACTCTGTATGTGAACCCAAGAGAGGGAATTTGCTGATACTCACGTGGGAATTGAGGGGAATAAGTATATTTGGCCTAAGTTGTCTGTGGGCAAATGCCTAGATGCCTCCATCACCTTGAAGAACCTGAAACAGCAGAAACGCACAAGCACACACACCTACGAGGTTGCCAACTTCCTAGAGGAGCCAGAGAAAGAAGAGCAAGGATGTGTATTGCTGAAGATGGTGCTCTACAAATAGAGATGAGACTTTAGAAGACATATGCTTGGTATCCTCAAAAAGAAGCGTGTGCATATGGCACTGCTAAGGCAGAACAGATTTCATGGGGAAACAGGAAACATAACAGGAAGTCAGAGATGCACTTGGGCAGAAATGAAATCTGGGGGCAAATCAAGGAACCACAAGCTTGATAGTAGAATTCAAGGATAAAATGGAGACAATCAAAAGCAAACTTTCCATGGCAAAAAAACAAGATTGGTGGTGGGGACTGCAGACTCGAGAATATAGGGGCTGAAGAGAGCAATAGAGAAAGAATGACAGTATGCAGAAGAGAGGGAACCATTCAGCCTAGCACAAAGACGAGGAAGATGACACCTTTAATTTGATGTTATTGCATACAACTAATTATGAAAGAAAGAGCCCTGGGAGCGTAGTGGTTACGAATCACGCTGTGAACCAAACGGTCAGCAGTTTGAAACTACCAGCTGTTCCGCGGGAGAAAGATGAGGCGCTCTGCTCCCGTAAAGATTTACAGCCTCGGAAACCCTGTACAGGGTCACTATGAGTCAGAACTGACTCCACGGCACATAACAACAACAACAACAATTATGAAGGGGCCCTGGTGGAGCAGCACTAAAGCACTAAGCTTCTAGTCAAAAAGTCAGTGATTTAAACCCACCAGTTGCTCCATGGAATGAAGATGTGCCATCTGCTTCCATGAAGATGACAGACCTAATAACCCTACTCTGCCTTACAGGGGGGCTAGGACTTCGAATTGACTCGATGGTGGCAGGGATATTGTAAAATATGATTACCAAATCATTCAAAAAATGGGGAAAAAAGTATAGTCCACAAAAGTTATAAATCACCATCCTTTATTTGCTACATAAATAACAAAATTAAATGATAGCATGTAAAATCTGCTAGGAAACATGAAAAAAAAATGTCACATAGTGCTTTCAGTGAAGGAAAAAACATATATAAATGTACAAAGATGGAACACTCTAATAAGATAAAGTTAAGCATAATACCCTACAAACAAAATGCATTACTCTTTTAATATAAATTGATTATTAACTGAAAGTAACTTTATACTAAACCACAAAGAAAATACTAGTGCCTTCTTAAAACTAGCATTTATATAGGTCATAGTCCCCAAGCATGATGAAATCTGTGCCAAATGTAACATAAAAAATAGCTACCATATGGAAGTATAAGAATTTTGTCCTAAATAACTCTTTGAACAGTGAGAAAATATAAGATAGCAATTCATAGAATGTTGTTAAAACTACACAGAGGCTTTCAGATCATTAAATGCTTTTGTATAACAAGAAAATAATTAAAACAAATTAATGGAGCACTGAAGGACTATTGTTTTTAAATTTCCTAGAGTGCTGCAGGAGAAAGATGAGACTTTCTGCTCCCATAAAGATTCACAGCCTTGGAAACCCTATACAGGATGGGTACGAGTCAGAAGCAGCTCCATAGCAATGAGTTTGGTTGGGTATAATCTGCTAGTTACTATACCCCATTGCTGTTGTGTCAATTCTGATTCCTAATCACCTTATAGGACACAGATGAACTGCCACCATTGGGTGTCCAAGACTATAAATCCTTACAGAAGCAGACTGCCTCATCTTTATGGGTGGAAGTCTCCGACCTTTGTATTGGCAGCCAAGCACTTAACCACTACTCACTTCTGTTAGTTACTCTGTGGAATGCCTTTTCAATGCTGTTTAATAGAGCATCCATAAAAACTTTGTGGAGCTGTTATGCCCATGGCCTGGCATTTGTGTAAGTTTTCATGAGGTTAATAACCATGTTTGCTGGCATGTTTGTCTATCTTCAGCTTGTAAACATCAAACTTGTTGCAAAGTAGTCTATTACTAAATATTTGCTGAAATGATGGATAGATAGATAGGTGGGTGGACACATGGATGGATGTGCAGATGGATACGTGTATGTATGGATGCATGTATGTATATATGTATGTATGTATGTATGTATGTATGTATGGATGGATGGATGGATGGATGGATGGATGGATGGATGGAT
>NW_006408801.1:1533917-1534416 GCF_000296735.1 Chrysochloris asiatica | reverse complement strand
TGAAATTGATCAAACATGCAATCAAGATGTATTGATCATTAGTGATGACTGGAATGCAAAGGTTGGGAGCAAAGAGGAAGGATCAGTAGTTAGAAAATATGGCCTTGGTGATAGAAATGATACTGGGGATTGCATGATAGAATTCTGCAAAATCAGTGATTTGTTCATTTCAAATACCTTCTTTAGACAGGATAAGAGACAATTATATACATGGACCTCACCAGATGGAATACATAGAAACCAAATTGACTACAGCTGCGGAAAGAGACGATGGAAAAGCTCCATATCATCATCAAAACAATGCCGGGGCAGATTGTGGAACAGACCATCAATTGCTCATATGCAAATTCAAACTGAAGCTGAAGAAAATGAAAACAAATCCGTGAGAGCCAAAATATGACCTTGAATATGTCCCACCTGAATTTAGAGATCATCTGAAAATCAGGTTTGATACATTAAACACTAAAGACTGAAGACCAGAAGAGTTGTAGGATGACAT
>NW_006408801.1:1532003-1533817 GCF_000296735.1 Chrysochloris asiatica | reverse complement strand
ATGGAAGTTTGGATAGATAGGTGTATGCCTATTTCTAGTGGAAGGAAGAGGCAGAAATCTTGTTTTGACCTTCTTTACTCATCTTAAATAGGTCATAAGAAGGAGAAATCAAAGATGTGATGTTGTTGCTAGGTGTCATCATATCCACTTCCGCTCAGAGCAATCCCGTGTCTTTTCTAGGCCATAATATTTTATGGTACTAGAATGCCAGGTCTTCCTGTCTTGGAGCTGCTGGGTGGGTTCAAACCACTAACCTTTCGGTTTGAAGCCAGGTGCTTAACTGTTGCATCACCAGTACTGTTGAGGAGGACCTTCAAACTCCCCAATGTGGTAAATACAAACCATATAGACAAACAGTGGAGACTGGATTTAATAAATATTAACGTTATAATAAAGAGTTCACAAATACGCTGAAATAATGTAGCTGGGGGATAAGGATGATGGTATGGGCTCAGTCTTCTCATTTGATTTCAGTTTCAAAAATCACTCATGTTCTGTTACGTGTCATGAGGAACAACAATGACTGGAACTCATTATTTACTCATGGACTCATGACTATGTGGGGAAAAAAGCCTAGCTCTTATAATCCACGGTCTATATGAAGGGGTGGGTGACCGGTGTCTGAAGGTATTAAGCTGAGGTTTGCTGTATATGAAAACAATGGAGCCAATTAAGTTGGTATAATTGCAAAGGATCTGGACAGACTCCAGAGTTCTTTGCTCTCACGTATTCTGCTGATGAGGGAAAGGAAGAGCATCCAAGTATGTTATCACACAAGTTGGTTGAAATGGAGCAATTGGCTATGAACCTCTTAACCATGATACACCATTTCCATAATGAGGGAGTATAATCTCGCTATTGTGATTGTCACTGGTGTTGTCATTGAGTTGGTTCTGACTCACGGTGACAGGATGTGACCAGAACAAAGTGCTGTCCAGCCCTACCCTGTCTTCATAACTACTGGCTTGAGTCCATTCTTGCAGCTGTGGGTCAATAAACCTCATCAAAGGTTTCCCTCATCTTTGCTGACCCTCTATTTTACCAAACATGATGTCCTTTTCTAGAAACCGGTCTTTCTTGAGGATGTGTCCAAAATGATTTTGGTTGTGTGCCACTTAATCAGTTCTGACTCATAGTGACCCTGTATAAGATTTCTAAGGCTGTAAATCTTTATGGGACCAGAAAGCTTCATCTTTCTCCGGCAGAGCCAGGGATAGATTCAAACTGCTGACCTTGTGGTTAGCAGACCAGTTCATAATACACTACGCTATGAGGGCTTATTGTGTCCAAATAAGCAAGCTGAAATCTCACCATCCTTGCTTATAAGGAACATCTCAATAGTATTCCTTCTGAGACTGATTTGTTCATTTTCTAACAGTGCATGACGATTCGATATTTGTCACCAATACCACTGTTTTGAATGTGTCCGGTAGTAAATCTATCATTTGTTATTGTTGTGTGCTGTTGAGTCCATCGTGACTCATAGAGACACTACTGAACACACTAGAACTTCCTCAGAGGGTTCAGTCCATGGTATTTAACTTGTGAGGGGCCCAGGTGGTACCGTGGTAAAGCCCTTCACTGCTGAAAGTGTCTGCAGGAGAAAGCTGTGTCTGCTTCCATAAAGACTTGGAAATCCTATGAGGTAGTTCGACTGTGTCCTGTAGGTTGGCTAAGAGTTAGAATTGACTCAACTTTGATTTGAGTTTATTTAGCTTCTAATAATACCCCCACCACTTGTCTGTCCATTTGTTGTACTGTGGGTGGGCTGTGAGTTGCTGTGTTTCTGAAAACTATGCCACTGGTATTTTAAA
>NW_006408801.1:1520554-1529603 GCF_000296735.1 Chrysochloris asiatica | reverse complement strand
AATGGAGAAAAGATTGAAGTTGTCAAGGACTTCATTCTTCTTGGATCAACTATCAACACTCATGGAAGCAGCAGTCAAGACATCAAACAACGTATTGCATTAGGCAAATCTGCTCCACAAGACTTTTTAAAGTATTGAAGAGCAAAAATGTCACCTTGAGGACTAAGGTGTGCCTGACCCAAGCCATGGTATTTTCAGTCACCTCATATGCATGCGAAAGTTGGACAATGAATAAGGAAGACCATAGAAGAATCTATGCTTTTGAATTATGGTGTTGGAGGAGAATATTGAAATTGCCATGGGCTGCCAAAAGAACCAACAGATCTGTGTTGGAAGAAGTGCAGCTAGAGTGTTCCTTTGGAGGCCAGGAAAGCCAAACTTTGTCTCTCATAATTCAGACATATTGTCAGGATAGATCAGTCGCTGGAGAAGGATATCATGTTTGGTAAGGTGGAGGGTCAGAGGAAAAGAGGAAAAGCCCCCAGCGAGATGGATTGGCAGACTGGCAGCATCAATGGACTGAAGAGTGGTAACGATTGTGAAGTTGGCCCAGCATCAGACAGTGTTTTGTTCTATTGCTCATAGGGTCACTATGCGTTGGTACTGACTCGATGGCACCTAACAACAGCAGCAATAAGTAAGCTGTTGTAAAAGTCTTACCTCATTAATGAGCAGTAACATATAAATTGTACCTACATCCGCTCTGTGGAGGCAGAATAAGCACATTATTGTTGATGTTGTTACATGCTGTGAGTTGTTTCCAACTGAGGGCAACACTGTATAGGGTTTCCAAGGAATAGCTGGTGTGTTTGAACTGCCGACCTTGTGGTTCAGAGTCCAGTGTTGATCGTACAGCACCACACCAGAGCCAAGAATAGGGACATTGTATCTATGAATTATGAATGTTGATAAGTCAGTGGTCCCGTCCTGCATAGCTGGTACAGGGAACCTAGATAATCGTCCCCAGGAGCCCATGTTCTCCTACTGGGTTTTGATTTTTTAGTACCCAGGGCACACACTATAGACTGTGGAGATGGCAGTGGAATGACTCATGACAGATCTGGGACAGAAGGCAGCATGCACAGGACTGGCTAAGAGCTATTGGGCTGCTAGAGAAGTCATCTGGCCTAAAGAGTTCTCTTTGAACAGCTGAGTGAGTGTTTTCATTCATTTAGAGGAGACCACAGGACAGCCGGCCAGTTTGGAAACAAATCAGGGCTGTGGATTTGGTCACACTAAGTTCCTCACTGCCACTGAGTCCATTCTGACTCACGGTCTCCCTCCAGGATTACATACATGTTTTTATAGGATAGACTGCCACATCTTTCTTCACTGAGCCTCTGGTGATTCAAACCACTGACCCAGTTGGCAGCCATTGCTTAGCCCACAGTGCCAACAAGGCCCCTTCCAGTAAGGGTTGTTCTTGTTGTTGTTATTAAGTACTGTCAAGTCAGTTCCGACTCATAGTAACCATGTATAGGGTTTCTGAAGAGTGACTGGTGTGTTTGAACTGCTGACTTTGCATGTGGATATTTGGAGTGAGCACTTGGAAAGAACAATGAACTATTAACACCTGCATAGTGCTTAGATACAGCTTTTCTGGACACCTCTCTGTGTGCTATTCATTTCATGATTAGCCAAGATCTACATATCAGACTGTTATTTATCAATGTAGGAAACTTACAAACTTGGCCTATAATTGCACATGACCAAAGCAGGCTTGCAGAAAGAGAAAGACAAATTCAGCAATTTTAGACATTTTTATCTGCATCATCTTAAAAGTTGTATGCATGTGTGTGTATAAACATGTACAGAATTTATTGTTTCCATACTGGATTCAACACACAGCATCAAAATGATATGGCATAATACAGTAATAACAGTAAGGAATGTTCTCAAATAGCTCTTCTTTTGGTTATAAAACATGGGGATTAAGGAAAATATAAAGAATTCAAATGGTGAAGGACTTGGATGTGCAGTGAAGGTTAAAAAAAAAAAAAGAAAAAGTAAGGTGTGTTGTTGTTAAGCACCATCAAGTCGATTATGATCCATAGTGACCCTGTATAGTGTTACCAAGGAGCAGCTAGTGAACTTGAACTTAATGCCGTCTGATGGATTAACCCACAGAGCCACATCAGGCAGATGTGTGTGAAGGGTTCATTTGTGGGATACAGGGAAGAAACGATGCTGACTTGTGGTCTGAGCTTAGAGGCACACATATGGTATGCAACCTGCCATGGATCTTGGGCAGGTAAGAAGCACATGTGGTCCTTTGGGGGAAAATACTGTAAAACCACATGACAGCTTGCTGATCAACCCTCTACTAATGTGCATCCTTGCTCTACTGAAAGGGTTATTGTCTTCTTCACATCAAAGACTCCCTCACGTCTCCACATCAAAAAACTCAGCACTTTGTGTTAGGTCACTGGGCTCAGAAAGTTGGCATACAAACCGAGAAGGACCTGTGTGAGCTTATATATGGCCTGAGAAATATTACTGGAGAGAGGCAAATGCTAAGACATTTCAGAGTACGATGGAAATGTAAAATTGTAAATTGAGACTTGAATCTAAACTGAAATTGACTGGCTTACATATGTCCTGATGTGGCACTGTAGGATAAGCATCGGACTGCTAACCAAGATCAGTAGCTCAAACTCACCAGCCACTCCTCGGAAACCCTCTACAGGTATGCTATGAGTTGAGACCAGCCCAGTGGGCGAAGAAGAAGAACAAAAACATATGCTGTAGCTCGGATTTTGAAATTGTGTTGTCTTTGCACACAAGGACCAAAAATAAATAGATAGTTCTATGTATGAAAGTTCATGATCGATGCTGCCCTCTATGAAGCTGGAGATTTGAGAGGCTCTGAAGATAGCGGCCAAGTCCTAGTAGATCTATTTCTTTTACATTATAGCTGGATTGACTTGGTTTCATTAGAGTAAACCCTTCATGCAGACAAAGCTAGGAGTTTGATGCCCAATAAGAAATAGTTATCTTCATAGAGAAACTTCTCTACACTACCTAAAATCAACAATTAAAAAGAAAACCCTGGGAAAAAATATACACAGAAAATGTTTTAAAGAGTTGGTATCAGCGTAGTGGTTATGAATCAGACTGCTAATCTCAGGGTTAGCAGTTCGAAACTACAAGCTGTTCTGCAGGAGAAAGATGAGGTGTTCTACTCCTGTAAAGATTTACAGCCTCGGAAACCCTGTACAGGGTCGCTATGAGTAGGAACTGACTCCATGGCACATAACAACAAAAACATCATTCCTATATAAATGGATTCAAAAATTAAGTGACTCTTGTAAAAAAAAATTCGCAAAGAACCTGAGTGCACAAATCTCACTAGAGAAAGGCGAGTCAGTCAAGTGAATAAACCATGAGAACCAAAGTTTTAGTAGTTTTAGAATCAAGAGAAAGCTTCCGTTTTTTCCTATAAATAATTAACAAAAAATGTTAAAAGCTAGTATGGAATGCTAGAATATGCACACATTGCTTTGGAAAATGATCTGTCTTTGTACATTCTGATCCATAAAAATGCTCAGATTTTCTTACCCAGCAATTTAGTTTTTCAGAGTTTATCCTGTTAACATAGTTTAAAAGATGAAGTACCATCACATTTCATAAAGATGTCCACAGCAGTGTTATGCACCATGACGATTAGAAGCAACCTAAGTGTTTCATAGTAGGAAACAAGAAGAAAATGAAATATTGAAACTGGGAATGACTGAGAGGGACTCAGACACACTGCTTATGGCCTAATACAGAAACATATACGATTTTAGTTCCTCATGTTTTTGTTTGTGCAACTATATTAGAGTGTGGGAAAGGTCTGTGAGACTATCATTTTTAAATCACAGAAGAAACACAGTAGTTGTATTATAGAGCCATTATGTGAAATTTTATCCCATGTTATCAGACCAATCTGATCTTACATTGTACTTACAATAAAAAAAAAAATGGGAAAAAGGAAAAATCACCCCAGAATTAAAAACACACACAATACATCTTTTCCTGGGTTTCACAGCTAGGAACTTGAGTGCTTCAAAATAATTTCCCTTAAACTATTGATAAGACTAATAAAAATACATGCAAATGGCAGGTAGAATAGTTTCTTACCGTCTGGAGCTATTCATCGGCAAACAGATTTCTTAAAAATTAAGCTTTTTTCTTTGCTATTACTATGTTGTGTCAAATGTGGACTCTGGAGAGGAAAAGACGACTTAGATGTTCAGGCAGCTTGATTAAGCCTGAAGGCAGAGAAGCCAGTCCTTCAGCAAAGTCCCCAAAGATGAATGTGTGGTGTGCAGTCCCCACCAGGCATGGCAGAGGCCAAGTGGGCACAGGCAATTCCTGTGGAGTAGCCATGGCAGGGGCTGTGTCGCAAGTCCTTGGACTTCCTGCACGAGCCCTGGAGCCAACAGTGTGGGCAGTTTGCATGGTCCAGTGAAACCTAAGGATGTAAAATGAGATGGATTGAAGTAGCAGGTGACAGACCAAGCAGAAGTGGGACCCTCTGGCAGAGTTCTCAGAGTGTACCTTCAGGAATTGGAAGGAAAGTTGTAGTAAAGGTAAAACATCAGGGCAGAATTGGTAGCTAAAGATAGTAACAGTACATAACATTTCATTTAGGTGTAATGAAATGTTAAATGGAAATTTCTTGGTTCTCTTGAAATTGCCCAAAGCCAAACAAAATTTCCCATCAGCCCCTAATCGTAGGCCTCCTTCAACAAACGGAATCCCTCAGCCTAAGACTTTCTGGGATGCCACCACCTCGACCCTAGAGGCGAGCCGAGGAGGAGAGTCTACTGGGGGGCCTGAGGGGGTCACTGCGAGAGAGCCCTCATCAGTGGAGAAAATACGAGGATGTTGTCCTTTCTAACCCAAAGTCATGGGGGGCGGGGGGAGATGAGAGGGGAATAAGAGAATGTGTCCCTGAGTTGGGGCTCCTGAAATGTGGGACAAAGGTTTGTCTCTTTGGAGGCAGGAAGCCTGTGAGCTGCTCTCACTGGGCCTGGTGTGGGGCTGTGAAGGGAGATTTGGGAGGCCATGAAGGGAGTCCTAGGACTGGGAGCAGAAGAACTGAGACACGGTGTCTGACCTCGGTCTAGGATATCTAAGGAGACAGGGTGCATGGGGGCCATGGTGAGGTCACCCTGGTGACAGGGGTGTCTCCTGGATGCCTCTTTTCTGGGAAACACATTCATTTGAGGGACGACAGAGCAAGAGGGTAAGTGCTGCAGGCTGCCCCAACCTCCCCCAGGCCCAGAAAACTTCACCTAAACCCCACCAAGGAGCCTACACAAGCTGCCCCAAACGGACCACCCTGTCTGCAGAGGCCACAGCATCAAAGGCAGACAAAGGGGCCATGAAGAACCTATGAAAGACAGGAGGCAATGCCTGAGACAGGGTGAGGCTGACCCAGAGGGGAGACGTCCCAAGAGTGTTCCGTACCTGAGGGATTAGAGAACGTGGCAGCCATGAGGGATCATTTGGGGGAAACAAATGATAGGTTTGGCCTGTGGGCCTGGAACTAAAGCAATGCTCACTGTTTCTTTTCTGGACAATAAAG
Source organism: Chrysochloris asiatica (assembly GCF_000296735.1). Lineage (NCBI taxonomy): Eukaryota > Metazoa > Chordata > Mammalia > Afrosoricida > Chrysochloridae > Chrysochloris > Chrysochloris asiatica. Next base: position 1,524,028 of record NW_006408801.1, on the reverse strand, counting down.
ACCATGTTGGTGTGGACTCCAGAAACTGAGAGATGCAGGAAGCCTAAAGGTCTACCTGTGATGCAGCCTCATCTGCATATCCCCTCCTCCCCAGCCTCACCTCAGACAGGCCGGCTGTGTGCACTGACACTTTCCAGTGCAGCCGGTGCAAAGAGTTGCGGTCAATTAAAAAAATAATAATTTACAGCTACCAATTTCTAATGCAAAAGTGAACACGAGGTAAAAATTCATGAGACATTTGAAAAGTTCATCATTAAAAATGGACAATACTGATACAGCTTCTGGTTTGGGAGGCAGTAGAGAAAGTCAGGTAGGGAATGCTCCATGGTGAAGGGACTGGAAACTCACAGAGGAAGTGTTCACAGAACAACTCCAGAGCTCCAGATCTACCATAAGGTTCAGGACATCAGTTTCCTGCACTCTCAAGTGAAAAAAATCATGATATTAAGGAAAATACTGTGAGTTAGGAATCTGAAGACAGGACCCCCTCTGCAGCCACCCTGCCCTGGCAGAGTTTAGAGGGCAGAGCTACAGCCAGACCAGCTCAGGGCGCTAAAAGTGGTACAAGGACATTTGCAAAAAGAGGTGTGGGAGACTCTACATATTGTTCCCTCTTCTTCCCTGTTGTGCCTTCTTTACCCAGCCCGAACGCCTTCAGGCAGGTAGGTGCGCACACCGCCCCCCCCCAAAAAAAAGAGGTCCAGTGCTTACCCCACAGTTTTCCCACTGTACAAAGAGAAGGAGCTTGGTGGCTATTTATGATGGCTACTTATGACATCAACTGTGGGGTCACAGCCTTAAAATTGACTTGTGCAAGACCCTTGGTGGCTGTACACCGTGGAGTCGGTTCCTACTCCTGGTGACCCTGTGCAGGGTTCTGAGGTTGTGGGTCTTTGCTGGAGTAGAATGCCTCAGCTTTCTCCCACAATATGGCTGGTGGTTTTGAGCTGCTGACCTTGTGGTTCATGGCCCATTCATGGCTGCTGCACTACCTACATGGCTTGTGCAAGACCCTTATGCAGGCCTATATACCAAGAAAAAAGCAGACACTTCAGGCCTGACACACAAACTATAAAACAATCTGTAAAACCCCAACATAAAAGGACTCAACCACCTTGAGAATTGCACTGTGCACATACAGATACCTAATTGACCTCGAGAGACAAAAAATAGTAGACAATCTTTCTCCCATTAACTTCTCAATATCTACCTGCACACCTCTACTGTAATGAGTAGAGGAGGGGCTTGAGTGAGTGGACACCCTCACCAATTGCTGGAGGCTTCTACCTTGCACACACTCACTGCTTGTGTAGCATGTGACAGTCGGCCACAGCTTTATTTTGGTTCCAAAGTGGTGGTTTTTGTCTCTGCATTTATATTACCTAAGCTTTTCATCCTTTTGATCACACATCTTTCCTGGAGGTGGGAGATTTTTCTTCCTACATTAACCAAGAAAACACAACAATGGTGGGTATATAGCCAAGTTATAAGCATACCCCATAATATCCCACCACTGAGACAAGAGCCAACAACACCTGCTAAACATTACATGCAAAAAGGGAAGCCTATCTCCTGATCATATTGACCAGGAGACACCCAGTAAGCTTAATAACACAACAATAAACATCCACTTAAGTATTTAAAAAAAACATAACTACTGGAAATGATGAACTAAAAACAACAAAAGATATCAAAATATGTCCAAAAACAGAAGTGAGTAGCTGAGACAAATGAGCTGGAGACAGATAAAGGCTTTCCTGTAGAGGAAGAGCAGGTTTTGGATATACCTGAGAAATAATTCAGAAGAATGATATGGAAACAAATTCAAATGGTCCAAAAAGGGTTGGAGGAAAACAAAGAAGAAATCAGGAAAGTACTACAAAAGCAATCAAATAAGATTGATACAGCATTGGAAACAATTCAAAGCCTGCAAAAAAAGGTCCAGATGATTAATAATAAGGTATCAGAAATGGACAATACACTGAAAGAGGAAAGGAGCAGAATAGAGGTGATGGAAGCCAGAACCAGCAAGCTGGAAGAAAAAGCACTCAGTACTACTAAGATAGAAGAGCAAGCGAAAAAAAAAAAAAAAATCTGAAGAGAGTCTAAGATTCATGCTGGATAACATGAATAGGAACAACTTAAGAATTATTGGCATTCCAGAACAGGAAGATAGTTGAAGAGATTCTGGAAGAAAATTTCCCTAACATCTTGAAAGATGAGAATATAAACATTCAAGAAGCCAAGCGTACTCCAGGAAGGATAGACCCCAAAAGAAAGTCACCAGGACACATCATAATCAAGCTCTCCAAAATCAAGCACAAGGAGAGAATAGTAAAAGCAGTTAGGGAGAAGAGAAATGTCACTTATAAAGGCAAGCAAATCAGATTAAGCGCTGACTATTAAGAACAAACCATCCATGCAAGAAGGCAATGGGGAGACATAAACAAAACCCTACAAGAAAAAAACTGCCAACCAAGAATCGTCTATCCAGCAAAACTATCAATCAAATATGATGGTGCAATCAAAACATTCCACAATACACAGAATCTGAGAGATTTTATCAAAACAAATCCAGCACTTCAAAACATCCTAAAGGAAGCTCTGTGGACTGAAAACCAACAAGAACAGACAACAACCAGAGATTGACAGGCATGGCAACACCACCTGGAACTCAGTCAGCAGATAGCAGAGTCCAGAACTGAACAAAACTACAACAACGACTTCAAAGGAGCTGGGAGGTCAACCAAAGATCAAAATTATATCAATGTCAAAGAAGGGATAAACGTTGCAACAGAGATCCAGGTGATGAGGATGTCAGGTAGATTAAAAGATACAATGGATTCTCTTAAATGGAGAGAAAAGTTAGTAGACTATAAGGTAACCCCAAAGAAGGTTAATAGTTCACAACATACCATAAAAATGAACTGACAAGGAGAACAAGCAAACATGAAAACTAACAAGCAACTGACAAGAAATAGCACAAAAACTTAAACCCAACATAAGAAGGCATGCAGAACAAAGGAACGAACAGCAGTACCAAAAAAGTAACATAATTGCAATAATTAATTCATACCTATTGATAATTACAGTGAATGGCAATGGATTGAAAGCACCAGTGAAGAGACAAAGAGTGGCAGAATGGATAAGGAAACAAGACCATTCAACATGCTGTCTGCAAGAGACACATCTTACACACAAAGACAAAAACAGACTAAAAGTTAAAGGATGGGAAAAAATATACCAAGCTAAGTGCAACAATAAACAAGCAGGAGTAGCAATACTAATCTCTGGAAAAGTAAACTTTAAGATAAAAACCAGCATAAGAGATAAAGAAGGACACTATCTCATGATCAAAGGGTCAATTGAGCAAGATAACATAACTGTAATAAATATCTATGCTCCCAATGAAAGAGCACCAACATACATGAAGCAAACCTTACTAGAATTGAAGAAAGAAATAGATAAATCTAC
>NW_006408801.1:1515225-1516336 GCF_000296735.1 Chrysochloris asiatica | reverse complement strand
GAGTGGAGGCTGACAATACACAAGAAGTGGGAGGGGGAAAGAAGACCAAGGCAGGTGGGAGAAGAGTTAGGCAGGTTCATATAGGCTAGGTGGGAGAGAGGTAAATAATGATGTATGCACAACCTTGGAATAACAAGGCTTCAGGATATAGGGATTGAGGCATGGTTTAACAGAGTAAAAGAGGGGAATAAAGTTAAGATGCTTGGCTGTCTTTTGAATCTTGGTTTTCCTTGCCTACCATTGTGAAATAGACACTTGAGGGGGGCGGGGACTAACCAGAAGTATCACAATAGAAAACATGTAAGCCTGTCTTCAGCCTATAATTGACCTTAAAGGGGGCTAGAAATTGTCCATACCCAAAATGGGGGGAGAGGAGCTATAAAGGCAAGAAATGACTGGCTTACAAGTTTTCAAGAAGGAGCCTAGTTCCAGACAGGGCAGGGGTAGGCAGAACCTCCACTGAATGATTTCCAATCTGTTGGGACTGGGCTGATGAAAGGAAATGGGGATAAGACTTGTGGTACAACACTGAATAACTGCCACCAAGACTGACTGTGAAGGTTGGAAATGTAGAGACAAAGATTTTTTTCTTTTTTCTTTTTTTGACAAAAGGAGGAGAGTGATTGATTTTGCAACCCAGGAGCGGAGGTCGCTGGGACCATCAAGCAAGAAGAGTGGAAAGTGTGACTGTACCCAGAGAGGCAGTGACGCCAGGCATGGAGACAGCGATGATAACATGAACAGATGGAGTGGCTGGGGACAAGGGACTCAGGGAGGGAGAGGAGCTGTTTGCTGAAAGCCAGCGGGAGCAGGCCTGTTGGGTGTACCCTTTGGTTATTTGATGATGCATGCAGGGGGATTGTAATCATTGCAATGGAATGAAATAAGATAGGATGAATGTGAAGATGAAGTGGGACAGGGGCAAATAATGATGTATGTACAACCTTGGAACAACAGGGCTTTGGGATGCAGAGACTGAGACATGGTTGGAATGGAGAAAAGGGAGGAAATAATGTTAAGATGCTTGGCTGTCTTTTGAATCTTGGTTTCCCTGGCATACCACTATAAAATAGACACTGGAGGGGGAGAGAAAGGAATAGCCAGAAATATC
>NW_006408801.1:1470934-1514307 GCF_000296735.1 Chrysochloris asiatica | reverse complement strand
CCAGAGGACGTGGAGGAAGGTAGAATCTCCACTGAGTAGTACCCAATCTGTCTAGGTGGGGCTGATGAAAGGAGATGTGGATAGGTCTTCTGCAGTACAATAGTGAATAATTGTTATCAGGACTGATTGTAAGGGCTGGAAATGTAAAGATAGACTTTTTGTGGCAAAAGGAGGGGAGTGATTAACTTTGCAGTCTAGGAGCAGAGGTCCCTGGGACCATCAAGGGAGAAGAGCGAAGAACGGAGCCCTATCCAGAGACGCAGAGATGCCAAAGATGGAGATAGAGACGATGATGTGGAGAGATGGTGCGGCTGGGGACTTTGAACCCAGCGAGGGAGAGGGGTTGTGTGCTGACAACCAGGGGACAGGCTTGCGGAGTATATGGGTTGGTGGATGATCCATGGAGGGGATGTATACCATGGCAAGGAAACAATATACGATGGGATCAATGTGAAACTAATGCTCTCCCATGTAAACTATTACATAACTCACAATAAAACATTTAAAAAAAATTTTTTTTTAAAGGGACAGTACCAAACAAAAAATGAAAACAACAACAACAACAACAAAAAAAAAAACGCACAAAAGACAACCCACTCCATGGAGTTGATTCTGATTTTCCGATTCATAGCAATCCTACTGGTAAGGCGCTGTTGGATCATCAGCACTGGACTGCAAATCACAAGGTCGGCATTTCAAACCCACCAGTTGCTTCATGGAATCCCTATAGAGGGTCATTATGAGTTGGAACTGACTCGACAGCACTTGACAAGAACAGCAGCTGCAGCAATCCTGCAGGGCAGTGCAGAAGTGCATGATGGGTGCCCAAGGCTGTCAGTCTTTGTGGAAGCAAACTGCCTCATATTTCTCCCACAGACCGCTGGTGGGTTTGAAAGGTCAACCTTTCGATTAGCAGTCAAGTGTTTTAACCACGGTACTACCAAACTCTTAAAAAGGAACAATGTGTTAAACAAATATTAGAAGGTACATTCCGGGAAGCAAAAAGCACATGGAAAATGAGCTTGTCACCCAAATCTATTTACCTAGAAGTCAAAACATCTATTTTTAAATTATTCTTAGACTACAGAAAATACAGCAGAAATTACAATTTGGAAATGATTAGGAAATCACTACTTACTAAGATCTGGGAAAAGCAGCAAAATCCAAATGTGGAGAGAAAATTATAGAGCCTAAAATCACTGAGATATGGAAGATTGAAAATATATTGACAAGCCCTTAAACTTAAAAAAAAAATCCACAGAAAATAGAAGAAAAACTAGATAAGATTGGAGCAGTTTTAATAAAATAGCATCACACAAAGAGTAGAATTCTTCAAAGAATTGTTTTGCTTAAAAATCAATATAATAACCAAGAAGTACAACTGTTATACAAAAGAATAACAGTAGAAGTCAGCAACGAAGAACATTAGGACACAGTGTGTAACCACAGGTACACAGTTGGTTAAAATATTTAAGAGAAGAGTTTCCTCAAATTTAGATTAATTCATAAAAATTTAGACTTTCTTTTTCTTTAAAAACATTAATTGTAAAATGTACCAAGTGTAGAATACCTGAACAGAAAAATGTTGAAGAAATTACATATAGATCTACCCCTTTAAAACAGGCTCAGATGCTTTTACGATTCATCCTGGAAGAAAGATGCTATTAGAAAAAGAATCCCCATATTACACCAAATATGAGGGTAAGTCCAAAAGTGTTGCTATAAAATCTTAGAAACCTTTAGTTTCTGGACACATCCTCCACCGAGGGCTAAGCATTCTGAAGGCTATGTTTTCAACTCAACACAGTCTCCAAAAAGTTCTATGCTCTTTGATTTATACCATGTTAAAACAGCAGTTTGGGCCTCTTTGGTAACTCACAATACATTCTTTCTCAAGTATCTTTGAGTTTAGGGAATAAAAAGGAGTCAGATAGGGCAACATCAAGGCTGTAGGGTGGCTAGGGTAGGGTTCCCAACAAAATTCTAGTAGGACAATCCTTGCTACCCTTGAAGAATGAGCAGGTATGTTGTCATGATGGAAAAAAATTCCTCAGCACAACATTCATGGCCCTTTATCTCAATGCAGTTTTCAATTTTCTGAAAACTGCTTCATAATACGCCTCTGTGAGTGTCTTGTGTCCCTTGAGACATGATGACGATTCTCCCTTTGGGATACCTAACAATGGTCTCCATAGCATTCCGCACCGTCCTTTCAGTCATGGCTCAGCAGGTCCCCTGGGAAGCTGTGTTTTCAGTGGTCCTTTTATTGGAAGGCACCCTCATCAGATACCGACAAGTATATTCATGAGGGAGTGTGTTTGCAATTCTTCACTAACTGAAAAGGTTTTGACACATTTTGACTGCAAGAAATCAGTGCATGTACAAATTGGAACGCTAGTAGGCATACTTTTTGACCAACCTTCTTATTTCCAAACAGAAAAAAAAAAAGAAAGAAAATAAAAAGAAGATAAAGCAAGTAATAAAGTCTACTGGTTTCTGGTATCAAACCCTTCTGGAAACTAAAGACTGAACCGCCAATTCTTTTTTTTTTTTTTAGTGAGGCTAGTATAGCCCTAATATAAAACTAGACAAGCAGAATGAAAAAAAGAAAGGAAAATTACAGACTAATCTCTCTCTGATTATAAATATCCTAAACACAATGTTAGCAAATCTACTGTAGCAAGTATAAAAAAGATGACACATTACATGGAAACTGAATTTATTCTAGAAATGTTGAATTCTATACCATTAGGAAATTAATTAAGGTAATCCTCCAGATTAACATATCAGTGGAGACAATCTATATGATTATCCCAAAAGATGCAGAGAAAGCACTTAATAAGATGAGTACGCTAACCAGTACATTGAATTCTAAGTTCTGGGCAGAGTTCTAAGTACTCCTTATTTATTAATTCAATGAATCGTCATAACAATCCCAAGGGGTAGGTATTATTATTATTACTGACTTAATTTTGCAAAGGAAGAAGCAGAGGCACCCAAACAAGTCATTTCTAGCATCTATGTCCTTAATCACCACACTCAATTACTATTGTTGTTGTTGTTAAGTGGAGTCAAGTCAGTTCTGACTCATAATAGTCCTGTATAGGGTTCCCAAGGAGCAGCTGATGAGTTTGAACTGTCGACCTTGTGGTTCAAACTGGCCTTGTGGTCCAGTGTTTTGTTTTTAAGTGCCATCAAGTCAGTTCCAACCCGTAGCGATGCTGTATAGGGTTTCTGAGAAGCAGCTGGTGAGTTTGAACTTCTGACCTTGCAGTTCAAACAGCCTTGCAGTCTGGAGCATTAACTCCTAGTGGTCAGATATTTAATCATGTTCATATGTGAGTATATGCCAATAAGTGTTCTCCAACCAATGGTACATTGGTCTCAGATTTTCACTTGTAATGTGGCTAATTAATTCATGTCATAGGTCTCCCCATGTTTTCTTAGGGTGGTTAATAAATCTTTGCTGAATGAACACACTTCTTTTCCCATTGACAACATATTAAGCTTTGGGGATTAAATAGAGTTGTTGCTGTTGTTGTTGTTAGGTGCTGTTGAGTCAGTTCTGATGTAGCAACTTTATGCACAGAAGAAAATGTTCCCCATCCTGCGCCATCCTCACTATCATTGTCAAATTAGAGACCATCACTGCTGCCACTGTGCCAATCCATCTCCTTGAGATCTTCCTCTCCTTTGCTGACCCTCCACTTTGCCAAGCATGATGTCCTTGTCCAGGGACTTGTCCCTCCTAATAATATGTCCAAACTATGAGAGACAAAGTCTGGTAATCTTGTCTTCTAAGGCACATTACGATTGTACTTCTTCCAACATATTTTTGTTTATTCTCATGGCACTTTTGATATTCTTCTCCAGCACCATAACTCAAATGCACCAGTTCTTCTACTGTCCTCCTTATTCATTGTCCCACTTTCACGTGTATATGGGAAGAGTGAAAATACCACGCCTTGGGTCAGGCTCACCTTAGTCCTCAAACTGATATCTTTGCTCTTTTAGCACTCAGAGTAGGTCTTGTATGGCCGATTTGCCTAATGCAATACAGCCTTTCATTTTATGAATGCTGCTTCCCTACTGAGGAGAGGATGTGGTCCAGACTTGACCAATTTCCCCATAAAGTCGAGGCCCCTACATCCTGATTGTGCAGCCTCTGACCCCATCCTGCTTACTGGCTAAGACAGGCTTGGAAGAAAGGCTTGGGGATCTATTTCCAAAAAGGAGCCAATGAAAACTCTGTGGACCACAACAGAAGACTGTCCTGTGTGTGCTGGAGGGTGATCCCCCCCACCTTTTGTGAGGTGCTCAGAAACAATGAACTCCAGCAGATTGTGAAAACAAGGCAGGACTGGGCCGTGTCTAAAAGCCCGAGCCAAATCACTCCACCTGGGATCCACCACAATTAGACCACCTGCACGTGTCTGAACCTGGGCGCCATCCCTGTCCTAACTCTGTCCTCTGGCTGCAATCCAGATCTGTCTGGGTTCTTCCTGAAGGGCTTGGAGCCCACAGCACCTGCTGACCGGTCCACTGACATCACCAGCCACCTGTCAGTTTGCTCCTCAGCGGCCCAGCTGTCATCCGAGGTTTGCATCAGGCGAAGTCAAAGACTGTGGGTGGCTCGTGAGGGAGGCAGATTCGAACCAGCACTGTCGTCCTCTTGCTGGTATTTTCGAGCCTCCACTCCAAGTTCTCATGTTTCTCTGAGGAGCGGAGCAGACCTTCTGAGCGGAGAAGCCATGGTATGTGTGTAGTCGCGCTGGCAACTTGGCCCCGAGGCCTTCCTCCTGGGGTTATCTGGTCCCTTCTGGGTCCTCCTGCAGGCCTGTAGACCCAGCCACTGAGGCTCCTGCATCTTAAGGGTGGATGCTCAGGTGGACTGATTTCCAGAGGTCTCTAAAATAGCTAGTGTAGACCCCGGGCTTAAGCTCAGCATTCCAATGGCCAGTCCTTTATTCTTCGCACCTTTGCCCCCTGACAAACTGAAGTGATTCATAAACTCAAGTCGCTCACTTCTTTCTGCATTGCCTTTATAGTCTCCCTTTCTTAGAGACTCGGTTGTTTAACAAGCTCTGGTAGCATAGTGGATTCCGAGCTGAACTGCTAACTGCAAGGTCCCAGTGGCTCCATGGGAGAAAGTCGAGGCTTCCCGCTCCGGGAAAGGTTTACAGCCTTGGAAACCCTATACAGAATGGCTGTGAGTCGGAACTAACTCCACGGCACACTACCACCAACAATGACATTTTCTGAGTGACAGCGTTATATATTAGTTATGGATGAATGATTAAACTAAGAACGTCACTCAAAAGAAAATGCTAGCAGTCTCCCTCCACCCCAACCACCATTTACCTCCCACTGTCTTCACATGTATGCACACATGTGATTGTTTCACTTGCAATGTGTAATCATACATCAAAAGTCTGTAAGTGACTTACTCACTTGGAAAAGCATCCATGGGCATGGTGGTAATGTACTTGGTAATTATTGCCCAATACTCAGATTGCATAGTAGGTGTGACTGTAACACAATCCACTAACCACTCTCTTTTTTATAAACTGCAACACAGTATAATCACTTACTGTTCTTTAGTATTGTAAACACCTTAAGAGATGTTGTTGCAAATGTTTCTGAGGATATATCCTTATATGCTGGTACTATTTTCCTTCCCCAAGATTTTTTTGTTGTTCTTGTTAAGTACCCTCGAGTTGGTTCTGACGCATAACCTGTATAGGGTTTCTGAGGAGCAGTTGATGGGTTTGAGCTGCCGACCTTGTAGTTCACAGTCCAGTGCTAATCCTACAGCACCACCCCAGGAGTCCGGCCTTAGAATAGAGCCATATAACGGTTATTTAATCAGCTAATCTTAAGAAACTTTCCAAATTTCTTTTAGGAATACCACTGGTACTTCCTACACTGACCAGGAACCTACCAGAGTGTACCTTGTGTCTTGCATACTAAAGTAATATTGGATGTCACCATCTGTCTTAAAATTTTTTCCAGTCTGATTCCACTTTTGCTTTAATCCCCACCTCCCTGTTTCTTAGCAAACTTTAGCACCTTTCCATATGTTTATTGATGTTTATTAATTGCTTCTTTCTACTAACAATTTTCTTGCATTTATTGTGACGTCTAAATCTATTTTAGGAGACACATACTGTGGATGGTAATCTTTTGTCATGTGCATTAAAAACATTTTGCCAGCTTTGGATTTCTGATTTTGATTTTTCGCCATACAAAACTGTTTAACCTTTGTGCAGTTGAAAATGCCTAGTTTCTGTTTTATTTATTTTTTTCTTCTCACACACATTAAGTATTTAATTTACATGTCTTTTCTAACCAGCTTAGTTTGCCAAAGGCTTCCTGGTATTTTAAAGGCCATAAAGTTGTCATTCTCCTCTAAAACCTTCCGTATATTCAGGCTGTTGAGGAATGGTCTCATCTATTTTGGTTTGTTTTGTTTTCCCTTTTCTCATTTTAACAACCTTTATGTATCAAATCTGGCAAGTCTATTAGGACTGTTATTGGGGGAAAACCTCATCTGAAAAGTGAAAATAAAGCAGAGAATACTGAGTATCAATTTTATACTTGCCCATTGGGTTAAGTAATTTTAAGTTTGGGTGCATTTTGCCTAGCACCTTGTTCTCATTTCTAGAATAAAATGTTATAGTGCCTATAACCCCTATTTCTCCCAAGCCTGGCAGAAATATATTCTCTTTCTCCTCCCACTGCATATTTCAGGAACATTGGCCCATGGGACATGAGTTCTTGAAAGAAATTGTGATTGACATATTTAGCAAAAGAATGACAATATGTTGAGGAAGAAAATGAGATGGCATTATGTATATTATGGGGGAATGTTACCTTCTGTTGAGGGTAATGTATATTCAACACCGATTGAATTAAATAATTTAAATGTAATTTGGGTATGAATAGTAACAGGAAATTTTATAACTGTTGTTAATTATAGAAGACACAACAGGATTATCATATTTTCCTCCCCAATTGCCTGGATCACATTGCAATGTGGTGGAGGTAGATAGGTGGGTAGATAGATAGAAACACAGAGAATAAATAGATGGATGGATGCATGGATGGATGGATAGCTGGATGAATGGATGGGTAGATAGAAACTAGATGTATAAGTATATTGATGAATAAATCTATAGATAGATTGTCATTGTTGTTAAGTGCCCTCAAGTTTGTTCTGACTCATAGCAACCCTGTATAGGGTTCCCAAGGAGATGCTGGTGGATTTGAACTGCCAGCTTTGAGGTTAGCAATCCATTGCTTATCCTATAGCACCACACCAGGACTCCACAAATAGATAGACAGACAGACAGACAGACACAGACAGATAGATAATAGATAGATAGATAGACAGATAGATAGATAGATAGATAGATAGATAGATAAATAGATAGACAGATAGATAGATAGACAGACAGACAGACAGATAGATAATAGATAGATAGATAGATAGATAGATAGATAGATAGATAGATAGACAGACACAGACAGAGAGACAATAGATAGATAGATAGATAGATAGATAGATAGATAGATAGATAGATAGACAGACAGACAGACAGACAGACAGACAGATAGATAGTAAAGATAGTAAGTGTAGGTAGGTAGGTAGATATACAAAAAACAAAAATGATAAAAGAGAGCTTTAAAAATTAACCGCTCTCTAAAATAGAGCCTTGATAAATTTGTTCTCATCCAGATAAATGTGGTAATTTGTAGAAAGTCAACTTACCCACAAGTAAAGTTGATTAAGAGAGAAATTAACATCGAGCAAATTCATTAGAAGCAAGACACTGAACTCGGAAATAGGAAGTGTGAATTTGAATTTCTGTGAATGTGATTTGTTCCAAATTGAATCCAGAAGTGTGATACGTGTTGAAAACTGCTGGTCGTTCGGAAGATGGACTCAGCTCCTGGGACTCAGACTCTTGTCACTGTGTCCCCAACCAGGAGCCAACCTGCTGGCGAGGCTGCAGACCACCCCCACTGTTTTCTTTTATTGTAGCTGGTTTCCCACTACTACTGTGATTCTTCAGACAGGGGTGCCCTATACCAAGAGATGGAAACTCAGGAGTATTTAATAGGAGTATTAAAAAATGTATATGATAAATAAAATGCCTTACACTTCACAGCCAGACCCTTGACTTTAAATTCCCAGAATCATGACACATCTGTCGGCTAACCTTGGGAAGTAAGGTGATCATCAAATCCCAGTGCCAGTGTGATGCCTCCATGGGGTTTTTTCCTTCCTGCTCCCATTAGGATTATTTATGTTTATTTGTATTGTTTTCCTTAATTGCATGTTGTGTTTCATATATCTTGTGTTATTTCGAAAAATGGCATTTACTGAAGTGAAAGTAAACAGGTAACTGTCAGGAGGAGGTGACAGTCTGCTAATTTATGTAAAGTGTAACCGACCAGATGTTCTGAGAAAATGCTTCAGTCAGAAATAAAGAACTGTATGAATAAGGACTGTTTTAAATTAACAGATAAAGGCTGCACGCAGTGAAGAAATAAAAATAGAAAGAAAAAAAAAATCAAAATTCTGCCTGACTTTTAGAACTTAGTTTGGACCAGGGAGACCAGGGGAAAGCAAGACAAACCCCAGCCTATCCGACAGCTAGACAGCTACTGGCAGAAGCAGTCTGACCACTAGAAGGTGGGAATGAACCAGCCTCTTGCTAGCTCGAATCTAGGCACTGTTGGTGTTGCATACCTTTGAGTCAGTCCTGACTCATAATGACCCTGTATAGGGTTTCAGAAGATATAAATCTTTATGAGAGCAAAAAGCCTCATTTTGCTCCTGTGGAGAAGTTAGTGAGTTTGCACTAGTGACCTTGTGGTTAGCACTTCATTGCTTGTCCTACAGAGCCACACCTGGGTTTTTTTTTTTTTTTTTAAATGAGGCATTAGTAAGTATAAATATAAATATATTTATATATATATGGAGCTCTGGTAGAGTAGTGGTTACGAATCAGGCTACTAACCTCAGAGTCAGCAGTTCTAAACTACCAGCTATTTCACGGAGAAAGATGAGATTTTCTGCTCCCGTAAAGATTTACAGCCTTGGAAACCCTGTACAGGGTCGCTATGAGTCAGAACTGACTCCACGGCACATAACAACAACATATATATATATGTAGTTCCAAGCATTGCTGTTGTTGTTGTTGTTAAAAGCTATCTAGTTGTTTCCAACTCATAGCAACCCTTTATAGGGTTTCTGAGGAGTGGCTGGTGGGTTTCAACCACTGACTTTTCACTCAATAGTCCAGTGGTTTTCCTCAGTGCCACACCAGGACTCCATAAATGTTGCAACTGTCATGAAAAGTGAGCCTTCCCAAGTGGTCGGGTCCCCTCAGGGCAAACCTCCTTCAAAGACTAAGACCCAATGGGAATACACTCTCTGGCTGGTGACCACATTTGTCACTGATAAGGGGAAGTGAGGGAAAAGCAGCAATGAAGCTGCAAGCTAAGCCCTACAACGTTCAATAGACTCCCATGAACCCAGCTGGAGACCTGGCTGGTCAGCAGTGTGGCAAGACCTGGGGACTCTTGGGCCCAGAGTCAGTGACATAGCCACAGAGGACAAGAGAGGAGAGTAAAGCGTCCAGCTGATAAGAAGCAAAGGCATCTGCACAAGAACACCCACACTTGCAGATAACACCCACCTGACCTGGCTTCAATGGCTGGATGATCAGAGCTCAACCAAAAGAAGAAAGAAAAGGAAAAAAAGAATAATCTATACAATTCGATGAACTTGATCTACATCTATGGATGCAGTAGCTCAAATGAGGGAACAAATCTTTACAGCAAGGATCATTCCCACCCCTCCACACAAGAAGAGGACAGGGATGGACTTGGACTTGGACATTGGCTACCCAGGATGGGGGGGTTACAGAGGCAAGAAGTGACCGGCTTACAGATTTTCAAGAGGGAACCTAGATCCAGAGGGCGTGGAGCAGGATAGAATCTCCACTGAGTAGTATCCAATCTGTCTAGGAGGGGCTGAGGAAAAGAGATGTGGATAGGTCTCTTGCCATACAATGGTGAATAATTGTTATCAGAACTGATTGTAAGGGCTGGAAATGTAAAGGTAGACATTTTTTAGCAAAGGGAGGGGAGGGCTTAACTTTGCAGTCTAGGGGCGGAGGTCTCTGGGACCATCAAGGGAGAAGAGCGGAGAATGGAAACCTACCCAGAGAAGAAGTGATGTGAGGGATGGAGGCAGAGACATGGACACTGAGTAAGTGAGCTACTGGGGACTTTGGACCCGGAGAGGGAGAGGGCCTGTGTGCTGAGGACCGGCAGGGCAGGCTTGCAGGGTATACCCTGTGGTTGGTGTATGATCCATGGAGGGAATTGTAACCATGGAAAGGAAACGATATATGATGGGATCAATGTGAAGCTAATGTTCTCCCATGTAAACTATCACATAACTCAAAATAAAGCATCTTATATGCTTCAAGAAAAAAAAAAAAAAATTACAGCCATACCCTGTCCGGGAAGCAGTGATGTCAGGGATGGAGGCAGAGATGATGATGTGGAAAGAAGGAGCAGCTGGGGACTCTGGACTCAGGGAGGGAGAGGGGCTGTGTGCTGGTGGCTGGGAGTTGGGAGATGCAGGCATGCGGGGTGTACATTTTGATTGTTTGATGATGCATGCAGGGTATTGTAATCATTGCAGTGAAATGAAATACGATAGAATGTATGTAAAGATAATGTTCTCGCATGTAAACTACCACATAATTCACAACAAAAACTTAAAAAAAAATTACAGAAAAAAAAAATGAGCCTTCCAGTTGCAAGATCTTATAGACCAAGAGATGGCATTATTTTATTAACAGGGACTCACCGACAAATGAAGTGGAAATTCAGTGAAAAAGCGGAAGACCCCCAGCAACATGGATGACAGTGGCAACAGTGGGCTTAAGAGTAAACAGTGATTGTGAGGTTGGGGCAGGACTAGGCAGTGTTTTGTTCTGTTGTGTATAAGGTCACAATGAGTCAGAACCAACCGGACAGTACCTAACAACAACAACTAGTATAAGGTTTATGTGGTTCTTAGCCACCTATAGGCACCTTGGAAGGCAGGCTTGGGGATCTGCTTTTGAGATATCACAGCCTTGAAAATCCTGTGGAAAAGTTCTGCTCTGCACACATGGATTGCCAGGACTCAGAACCAACTCTTTGGCAACTAACAACATTTATTTTAGCAACCAAGGCATAGCAGTATAGGGAAAAACCTAGATCTTAAGGATTATAATTTATGTCTTTATAGATCTGTATCATACGCATGCACTGTTATGTTCTGGTTGAAAGAATGGTTATAAAGTTTACTTCTTAGTCATTTTTTTTTTTTTTTTTCTGATGAAATGCACAAGGTCTTCCACTGCGGTTGTTCCTGATTTTGTTTACAACTCACAGAAGGGTCTCGAGGCTCCAGTGCTCCTTGTGGAACTCGGATGTGCATTGCCAGCATTCCTAAGATGCTGCACTTCATTCTGTTTTATCTAGAATCCACATTACCTTGAAAACAATAGCAACAACAATATTACAATACCAATACGAATAACAAAATTTATATCCATGGGCATAAACACGGATTGCATTAGTATCCTAGGGTTACTGTCACAAAAGTGCCACAAACTAGGTGGGGTGGCTTATAAGATCACGTGATCTCTGTTGAAGGAAGTCAGCCAGAACACATCTAAGAAACAAGGGTGATGAGATTATGTCTCTTGTACTTCACACATATTACTGGGAGTGACCAGTCTCTGGAGGACATCATGCATGGTAAAATGGAGGGTCAGTGAATAAGAGGAAGCCCCTCAGGGAGATGGACTGGCACAGTGGCAGCAGCAATGGACTCAAAGATCATCAGGGTGGCTCAGAACCTGACAGTGGTTAGTTTTGCAATACTAAGGTTAGTATGAGTTGGAACTAACTGACCAGCACCAAACAACAATAACATAAGCACATAAATTGATAATTTCCCAGTCTTGGGAGTCTGAATTCAAGATGGTGGTCATGCTGACTCCTTGTGAGGCTCTGAGGGAGACTCTGTGCCCCTCTCTCTCCCAGTTTCTGGTGATAACCAGCGTTGCTTGGTGTGTAGACAGAGTGTGTCAAGCCATAGCTCTGTCTTCCACTCTGTACCTGTCGTGTGGCTCTCTTCTCTCTGTGTCTCTCCTCTTTTATTAGGACACCTCTTTGGTTTGATTACGACGTATACTGCTCCAGTAACACCTACAAAGACCCTGTCTATGTCCACATTTGGAGATCACAGTTCAACTCACAACATGGGCCAAAAGTGATGAATGAATTTCCTTATTCCTTCCATTCCAAGCATCTAGCAAACCCTCCCAAGAACCTGGCCATCGCTAGAACTCACTGAGTAAATCAACTCTTGGTAGTCAGATGCAGAAGTCTTGAGTGGCTGCGTGTTTTCTGCTACTCCAACCTCCTCCACTCAGAGTCATTTTGCTAATGGACTCAGAAATCTGCTCTCAGCTTTCTAGAGGAACCATAGCACCACAAAATCTTGCTTCACATTTATCCTTACCTCCTTTCCCTTTTATATATTCTTTCAAAAACACAATTTCCTTGGGTGGCATTTTTGGATGCTACCTGGAACAACTGTCATACCTTGCCCAGTGGTGGTGGTGTGGGCCATCAAATTGGGGCCTCAGTGAATAACTTGAAGGAAGGATGTCCCAAATCAACATGCAAATGAACATATCAACAGCCTGTCTTGTCAAACTCTATTGTGTCACAATTATTACCACAGTCCCACTTTACTGCCAAGAGTTTTATGTCCATGACAGCTACAAGGAGATGAGCTTTCTTTTCCCTTTCTCATTTGTTTCCCTCCAGGCCCAACAGAGAGTCCATATAAGGTTACTAAGCCACACCACTAAATGAGGTCCTAAGAAAGCAGTAATATGCTATGGTGGGTGTTGAAAAAGGAATCTAAAAAGAGAAGGGTTTCATCAACTAGGCAAAGTCAGTTTCTTCTGGCTAGTCAGTCTGGCTTTTCTTTAGCACTGGGTCATCTGTGCAGGACAACAAGCACTAATAACTTACAGGTGAGTAATTCCCTCTTAGTGTCCTGCCTACAAGGAAGTAGCTGCCACAGATTCAGCCTGTTTGCCCCAGCAGTTAGGTTTATTCTGGGCCCTGGGGAGAGGTAGCCTATGGTATATGTATGCCTGCTGTTTGTACAAAAACAGACTCCTTTAATTAGGAACATGTATGATAGTAAACCGGTGTGGTGCTGTGGATTAATGTGATGGACGGCAAAGTTGGTGGTCAAACTAACCAGCTGCTCCTCAGAAATGCCATACAGGGTCACTATGGATTGGAACCGACTTGACGGCACTTATCAGCAACAGCATGATAGTAACAGCCATTTTTGAGTAATTTGATACACTTAATTAATTCATCAATATTTCACTTCTATAAACTCTGTTTATTTAAGCTCTGGTTCTATACAGATTGGTGTATCGTGCTTTATTTTACCTTTATGAGGTTCACTTTTACAGCCAATTTAGAGAGACCTAGTCACATAACTCTTCCCCATACCTCCTTGCCACAAAATTTCAAATCATGTCCCATCCAACCATTGGCCACAGCTCCCAAATCAGTATCTCCTTCTGAGTAAAACAAACAGCCAGGTGCACTTCTCCGAGGTCTCCTTCCTTCACTTTACTTTCCCTTCACCTCTGACCTCCAGAGAAGTCTACCAGAAAGGGGCTATTGTGCTGCTACTGGACACTGTAGAGGGGCGCCCACATATTGTGCAGAACCATTTGTAAACCAAGCGTGAGTTTTCTCTTCCTCAGTCAACGGATCATAAGAAACTGCCCATGAGGCCTTAGGCCTAGACTGGAAGACAGAAGATACTGTTATCATGGACATTTAGGGCACTTCCTCATGCAACTGACATTTGCCACCAAGTCCTACTCAATCAAGCCTGTTCTCCAGAAACCAGTTCCATTGAATAATGGAGTACTGCTACACACGACCAACTTTCTGACTCTGTGGAGCAGACTACACCCAGTTTGTGATAGGACGCTCTGGTCACATGGTGATTTAGTGGACCTTGGTTATGTATCCAGTCTCTACTAAGGTCCAGTAATAAGCCACAAATAAGCTGTTTCTCAAAAGAAGAGTAGTTATCTGTAGAGGAGAGCAGGGCTTTGACCCAAAATTCTAAGGGTTTGCGCTGTGATTTAATTGCGGCTGCCAAAGACTCCAAATTGCACCTGTCTCTGCCACTGACATTTCAAACACCATTGAACCAGCTGAATCACATGACCCAAATGGCAGAGTGGCTCGTACAGTAGTCTGACACCATTGCATAGCCTTCTCTTGTTCTAGGACCCACTCAAAACCAGCAGTTTTTTGAGTCACTTGATAAATAGTCCAGAATAGCACACTCAAATGAGGTATATGTTGCCTCCAAAATCCAAAGAGGTCCACCAGGCATTGTGCCTCAGTTTTAGTTGTGGAAGGGGCCAGATGCAATAACTTATCTGTCACTTTAGTAAAAAGATCTCGACATGCCCCACACCACTGAACCACTAGACATTTCACTTAGGTGGAAGTCACCTGAATTTTTTGTCCGGTGATTTTCTTACGCTCTAGCATTCAAACATTTTACCAAAAAGTCTATAGAGTCATTGATACTTCTTCCTTACTAGGTTCAGTCAGCCTAATTACATCAATATAATGGACTGGTGTCATGTCTTGTCATAGGGAAAGGCAATCGAAGTCCCTGGGGACTAAATGATGGCATAGTGCTAGAAAGGTGATACACTTTTGATGTAGGACAGTGCAGGTATATTGTTGGCCTGGCAGCTAAAGGCTAACTGCTTCTGAGCACTCTTCACAACCGGAATTTTGAAAAAGGCATTGACCAAAAGAACAATCTGCATACCAGGTACTAGAAGATGTACTAATTTGCTCAAACAATAAAACAACATCTGGAACAGCAAATGCAATTGGAGTCACCACACATTTAAGTTTACAAAAACCCCCTGTCATTCTCCTAGATTCTTCAGTCTTTTGCACAGGCCAGATAGGCAAGTTAAATGGGGATGTGGTAGGAATCATAACCCCTGCATCCTTCAAGTCCTTGATCATAGTATTAACTTCTGCAATCCCCACAGGAATGCAGTTTTCCTTTTGGTTTACTAGTTTCCTAAGTAGAGGCAGTTCTAAAGACTTCCACTTACTTTTCACCACCATAATATCCCTCATTCCACGCTTCAGTGAGCCAATGCAGGGGTTATGCCAGTTGCTGAAGCATGTCTATTCTGATTATATATTCTGGAACTGGAGAAATCATTACAGAATGAGTTCAGAAACCCATTGGACCTACAGTGAGACAAACCTTAGCTAAGACTTCAGTAATAACTTGGCCTTCATACATCTCCTTGCCCCCACTCTTACTGGAGATGTTCTGGGTATCCTGGAATTAGTGTCAATTCAGTACCTGTGTCCAATAATCCCCCCAAAATCTGATTACTTCCTTTTCCCAGTGAGCAGTCATTCTTATAAAAGACTGTAGATCCCGTTGCAGAAGGCTGGGAGAAAGACTAATAGTGAACATTTTAGGTTGTGCAATGGGTTCTTCCTCAAGAGGACCCAGACTCCCCTTTATTCAAGAGGTTGTGGGTCTGTAAACTGGCTCAAATCTGGGAATTGATTGACTCTGTATCCTGGAGTTTCAAGTTAAACTATAGTTCACTTGACCTAGAATCCTTCCAATTGTGTAGATCAAGTAAATATTTAGTAGATTTCCCATCTGTTTCAGTCCTAGCAACACCCTAGCACAAGTCACACGGGTCAGATTATTCTGATTACTACTTTGATTCTGCTGTCTGTTACAGTAATCACCTGGCTTTTGTGGATTAAGTGCTGCCGCTTGACCCTACCATCATTGGGTCCAATCAAACCAATTCTAATTACTTCAATTAGGTCAGTTCTTACTGTCACATTGGTCTCTCATAAAACACAAATCACAGGAGAAGTCTCTATGGAGGTTGGGAATCCCTTCCCAAGTTTGTTCCTCACTGTTGTGGTTGGTGAAAGATGTGTCCTCTGGGCACTCCATGCGTGGTTTTATGGGTTCACCCTGATAAATCCACTCTATTATGCCAATTTCTTGAATCCTTTGGATTCCTTCCTCTACAGAATACCAAGGCAGGCCCGATACTTCAACTACATGTATTGTAAGCCACTGTGCAATCCATGCTTCAGTGTACCAACCAAATAATCTACTAGATCCTCTCTTACTCTCTTGAGTTGAAACAGTGAATGAGGAATCTGTGCTTGTGCCCCATACAAATGAAGTCAGGATGGTCTACTCCTATGTTCTTTGCACCATTATCCTACACACTTAATAGCCAGCCCCACACATATTCTCCAGGTTTCTCTTTACATAATAGAAAAATCAAGTAGGTCTTTTGGAGTGCAGTATATCTCTTCCTAGCTCACAATTTGTATGTCATCTTTTGGGGCTTTCTGGAACTTAAGTCTAGTTATAGGTCTAGAAGTAATAACTGGCTTCTGAGAACATTCAGCAATGTCTTATAAGACATCTACCTTAGGCAATGCCCCAGACAATGCCTCAGGCATCATTTCAACAGACACAATTGTGTTAATCTCAAGTGTGGGAAGAGGAAATAATGGTTTTACTGATAATGGATCAGCATACAAAGATGAAGTAATCTCTTCAGATGGGAAGAGTGCTATTGGCAAGAGTGATTTGACAGAATTTAGGGCTCAGTGTCCCCAGATTTCTGATTATCTGCCTATATGCCCCCATCCCACATTTCAAGATCCCATCTCTTCCCAATGAGTACCCATGCTTTGGAAATTCAGTTGGCAATGTACTTTAGGCACCCTAATGATAAGCTTTTGGAGTCCTGGGGTGGTGCTGCAGGTTAGCGTGCTGGACTTCAATGTCGGTTTGAACTGTAACGTTGGAAGTTCAAGCTCAGCTGTAGCTCCTTGGAAACCCCATACAGGGTTGCTATGGGTCAGAACCAACTAGATGACACTTTACAACAACAACAAATAATAAGACTCTAGATATGGTTTTCCACAATATCTGTTCTGTTACTACAAGAAATAAAGTTTTCTTTCAGGGTGTAAGTGGAAACTTTGAGGTCATTCATACCTTGCTTGGACTGTAATTCCAAAGCCCTGAGCTGGTCTCTTTCCTTTACCAGTGGATCTATTGTCAGAAGAACTACCCAACCAGCTTCCCTATACTTCTCAGCCTGAAAAAAAATGCAGAAAGTATCAACACATCGGAAACCCTGTACAGGGTCACTATGAGTCGGAACTGACTCCACGGCACATAACAACAACAACAAAAACAACAACAACAACATCAGCACATGATCACTCTGCGTCCCACTTGTCATCAGTACTTGATCCACAGATGGTGATAGTTTGCATATTAACATGCCCACCACATGCCATGGATTAGCAGCCCTCTCTTTACTGATAGCAGCATAGTTATCAGTGCCATCAGAACTAGTCAAACTTGAGAACCAATTTAGAAAACTCATCCATACAATTTTGTTTCTCTAATCGCTCCCGATACCAAATGTCTTAGGATGGATTCACTAAAGAGGCAAAACCAAGGAAACTTATATATGTGTATTTAAAGAGAGGTTTATAGCAAGGAAATGGCTCAAACAGTTGTAGAGGTGGGAGAGTCCCAACCGTGTGTCAGACAGACCAAGAGTGGCAGAGCAGACAGTCAGCAGGCAGGTAGGCAGGTGCGGCAGGTAAGAAATCAGGCTGATGACAACTTCTAGGATAGTCAGGTAATAGAGTAGGTCACTGACTCAAGTATAAAGGAACTGAGGTCAGAGGACAATCCAAATGCAAGATCCAGACCCAACAGGGAGCAAGCAAGCCTTGTCTGAGTATCCAATATATTGGAAGCAGAGCACACTCCCACAAAGCGTCCCTGCAATTCATTGGCTGTTCACAGCAGACCTCACCACAGAGCTGAGGACATGCTATTAGATCGCACCATGGGCGATAACTACATCTTAATAGCCAGACCACTGAGAATCCTGGCCCAGAAAAGTTGGCACAAAACTTTGCTGTCACAGGAAGCATTCTCATAAACTTAGTGCAAAGCTTCAGTGATTTGGGAAAATGGCCACTTGAGTTTTGTTAAAAATTTGATATTAGACCTGACTTCAAAAAATGTGTTTTTCCATGTTGTGGAAAGTGTCCTTTTGGTGAAAGCACCATAAAGAGATTACAACTAGTGCCTGACTGAGAGATCTAGTCTGAAGTCATCCACTGATGGCAGAGAGAGGTTTACACATGCTTTATTTGGAATAAACCCTTACATGTATGAGCAGAAGACCTAGTAGCTATACTTTCTGACTTTTCCTTGCACATACATACATACATATAGACATTGTTGTTAAGTTAAGTGCCGTCAAGTCGGTTCCGACCCATAGCAACCCTGTACAGGGTTTCCGAGGGTGTAAATATTTACGGGAGTAGAAAGCCTCATCTTTCTCCCATGGAGCGACTGGTAGTTTCGAACCGCTGACCTTAAGGTTCGCAGCCCGATTCGTAACCACTACGCTACCAGAGCTCCTTACATATAGGCATACATATGCACATATATGCCTATGTGCCTGCATATATGGATGCACATTAATACATGTAAGTAGCTATGATGATCGTGTAGTGGCTATGAGTTACACTCAAGGTTAGCAGTTGGAAACTACCAGCTGTTCTGTAGGAGAATGGTGATGTAAGGCCTTGGAAACCCTATGCGGGGTTACTATGAGTCAGAACTGACCAACTCCACAGCACACCCCCACCACCACCATGAATGTATATAACGTACATTCATATATGCATGAATGTATATTACACTGACATGGACTCCTGGTGATGTGTTATAGGATAAGTACTGGACTGTGAACCAAAAATTCAGTAGTTCAAACCCACCAGCTGCTCCTCGGAAACTCTATACAGGGTCCCTGTGAGTTGAAACTGACTCAAAGGCACTTACCAACAGCAATATTTGCATACATATCTATGAATGCATACCTCTGTCTATGTCTAAACCATCACTGACAACCCACAGAGTGCTTGCTCAGCCACTGCCAGGATTATTTACACTGTTATGTGAAAAATATCATCCTGAAAGGGCAGCTCAGGAAGGGGGTGGTGTGTGTGTCTTAATCTGAGCAGTTTATTTCCCAGGTCAATGTGTAGAAGAGGGTTGGGGCTATCTACACGATCCAGCCAAGGGAGTGCTGTCCCTCAGATGTAAGACAAGGGAGGGACTGAGAGGTTGAGGTGAAGGGAATGGGAACTCCTGCCAATCTGAAATTTATTCCACTTGATGCTCTTGAGGCTCTGCTGGCTGAACTGAACTCTAACTGGCTCCACGTGCTGGTCAGAACCATGGGTTTGTGTCTCCATCATGACCGCACCACCTACTAGACATATGATTTTAGCATGTTTCTTAGCCTCTCTCACTGTTTTGTTGGTTGTAAAATAGTGATAATGGTACCGTTCAACTTACAGAAGCCTTCTGAGAACTAGGTCAGCTAGTGAACAGGAAGGACGGAGAGCATTGTGCACACAGAGATGGCTAAGCAGGCTCACTGTTTCCTTTCTCCATGACGACACGAGGATGAATGTCCTGTGGCTGCAGAAATAAAAGCTGCAAACTCAGTGTTTTCTGATGCTTCTGGAATTCACAAGTGCCAAGTGGGTCTAATGGGCAAAGTGGGAGAGTCTGCCTGGCTGGGCTCCTTTTGGAGGCTCCAGACAAGACCCTCTTCCCTGATTTTCCTGGTTTAAGGGTGTAGCGCTGTAGGATAAGCACTGGATCATAAGATCAGCTTGAACAAGTTGGTGGTTAAAACTCACCAGTCATTCCTTAAAAACGCCATACGTGTTAATTAAGAATCGGAAATGACTCAACGGCACTTAACAACAACCATATCAGAGGTTCTGTGATGGCACTGTAGGACAAGACTTGGTCTGTGAACTACAGTGTTGGTGGTTCAAACCCACCACCTCCTCCTCGGAAACTCTATACATGGTAGCTATGAGTTAGAGTTGACGCAAGGGTACTTAACAACACAACAGAGGTCCTCACACCCCTTTCTAGGTGCAAGGGTGCATCATGCTGACCTCTGTCCTCATCATCACATTCTCATCTTCTGATTAGGGTCCTTTTGTAAGGAAACTTGGGATTACATTACCAACATTTATAGTTGTTGTTGTTGTTAGGTACCATCAAGTTTGTTCCAACTCATAGTGACCTTATGCACACCAGAACAAAACACTGCCTGATCCTGTACCATCCTCACAACCGTTGCTATGCTTGAGCCTGTGGCTGCTGCTTCAGTGCTGACCCTCCACTTTACCAAGCATGATGTCCTTCTCCAGCAACTGCTTCCTCCTGAATGTCTGAAGTATGAGAGATAAAGACTGGCCATCCTGGCTTCTAAGGAGCAATCTGGTTGTACTTCTTCAAACAAAGCTTTGTTTGTTCTTCTGGCAGTCCACGGTATTTTTAATATTCTCCTGCAACACCATAACTCAGATGCATCAATTCTTCTAAGGTCTTCCCTATTCATTGTGCAACTTTCACATGCATATGAGGCTATTGAAGATATCATGGCTTGGGTCAGGCACATTTGCTCTTCAGCACTTTAACGAGGTCTTGTGCAGCAGATTTACAGAATGCAATACATTGTTGTTTGATTTCTTGACGGTTGCTTCCCTGAGTGTCCATAGAGGATCTAAGCAAAATGACATCTTTGACAACTTCATTCTTTTCTCCATTTCTCATTATGTTATTTACTGGTCCAGTGGTGAGGATTTTTGTTTTTTTTTTACATTAAGGTACAACCCATATTGAAGGGTGTGGTCTTTGATCTTCATCAGTATTTTAAGTCTCCTTAGATTGTTAATGAGTCTTTTTCCAGTCCTGATGTCACATTCTTCTTCATATAATCCAGCTTCTTGACAGAACCCTGTAACCCAGGATGGTCTTCTCATCTCAAGATCCTTAACTAGATCCTATCTGTATCACATGACACCCACATTTGTCATTTGAGATAATAGTCACTGGTTCTATGCATTTGGGTGTGGACACCTTTGGGGAGTCCATTACTCTAACTACTACAAAAGGCAACTTTTTTTCTGGAA
Source organism: Chrysochloris asiatica (assembly GCF_000296735.1). NCBI lineage: Eukaryota > Metazoa > Chordata > Mammalia > Afrosoricida > Chrysochloridae > Chrysochloris > Chrysochloris asiatica. Next base: position 1,493,046 of record NW_006408801.1, on the reverse strand, counting down.
GCTCCACATATGCCAATAACTGTTCGAAGGTTTGTTATAAGAGAGTTTGATGCTATACTGTTGGATTGCCTCTTGCTTGCGGCTTTTAAAGGGTAACAAGACACTGGTGACAACGTGGGAGAAAGATGAGACTATCTGCTCTCGTAAAGATTTTCACAGATTTTGAAACCCTACATAGGCTCATTATGAGTGGGAATCAACTGTCAGTTAGGGTTTTCATGTGTGTGTTTAAGGAGAAGGCCATGTCTTATATGGTACCTTTCATACCTGGAACAAAGAAATTGCTTCAGAAAAATAAACTAAACCCACTGTCTGTGAGTCCATTCTGACTCATAGGGACCCATAGGGCAGAGAAAAACTGTCCCATAGATTTCTGTAAAACCTTATGGAAAGGTGGCTGTTTCACTGTCCTCCTAGGAAGGTGCTGGTCGGTTCAAACAGCTGACATTTTGGTTAGTAGCTAGCACTTAATCACTGTGCTAACAGTGATGAAAAGAGAAAATGATTAAACAGAGAAAGAATTGCTTAACTTGTTGCATTGGGAAAGGCATCTTATGAGTGAGCTTTCTGGGGTTACTAAGCTCCATGAGTGTTATCCAGCTTGACTGACTGTCAAAAATGATTTGAGGCTTTGCGTGGGAAATGCTCACCTGCCACTCATCTGTAGTTCCACCTGCTGAGATGAGCCCTTCACCCTTGGGCTCCTTGAAATCTTTAAAAAAAAATCTTACATAAACACCTAGAGGGCCCTTGGAAGAAAACACCCTGAGCCATTATTAACTCCTGAGTTCACTGATGGAGTGGGGAGGGTGGGAGAGAGGGAAAGAGTGAGCCTATGCAGAGATCTAATGTGTGAGAGAAAAGAGACCCCAAGACCACTAAGATCAGGTCCCACAGAAGTGGGAGCTCTTGGCTTTCAGGGTCTTGGGTTGCCAGCCTCTTCTTGGGGTCATCTGACTCTCTCATTTAGATGTCCAATTGGACCTGATTGGGCACAAGAAATACTGAGCCCCAGAATTTTCACTGAACCTCAATTAGTGTGATGACTTGTGAATACTCATTCCATTGTATGATTCTACAACGAATGGATTCAGCATTTTAGAATTTAGCATATGGTTTGCTACTGGTCAGTATAACAACCTTGAATGTTTAACATTTATAAAAGGCTCCATTTAATTATGTAACGGGGGTCTTCTTTACCACTACAAATTTTCAGTTCAGTTAAATTCCTATGGACCTCAATAGTAGATTCCAAACACATCCTTGTTAGTCTAGTAAGACAACCTTTGGATGGATTATGATCTACTCTCAAACATTTCATTCCTGTATGTTTGTGAGCTCTAAGTATTCTTAGTTTATAAAGTAAAAGGTCAAGAAGCAAATTAGCATTGAAACAATATGCTGAGTGCCTATCAAAATGTGGCCATTCACTTCACTTTGTATGCAAATACAGGGAAACCAGGGTCCATCAGAGGAAACAGTTGTCAGGACATCTTGTCAGAAGGTGAATTAGACTTTACCTGAGCACACAAGGCATTAACACAAGCTTTGAAATGAGATCAACAACTTGAATTCTCAAAGGATGCCCACATAAAAACAATGCATGACACAACCTTATCTCTACTTCTGCTTGAGCACGAGTCCCTTTGTATCTATAAGTAACACATCATTCTTTATCTTTTTGGTATCCAGGCCCATAGGTCACTTTTATCTGGAAACAAAGGCTTATCTGTTATTCCATCGGGGTCTGATTTTTTTCCCCCTTAAATTTATAATAGAGGTACTAGGGCTATGCAGTTCCTATAGCTTTGCTGTTATGCTTGCTGCTTTAATTCTTCTCCCAATATTGGACTTGTCATTGTAAAATTCTGTTCTTGAGGTTTCCATTATTATATTATTTCTCACGCCATGAGCATTGTTATTGTTGTTAAGTGCTGTCTGTTAAGTTGGTTCCAACTCATAGCAACCCTATATAGGCTTTCTGAGGATAAGTTGGCGGGTTTGAACCACCGACTTTATGGTTCACAGTCCAGTGCTGATCTTAGAGAGCCACACCAGGAGTCCAATTAAAATTGGTACAACTGTTTGTAATATGCTATGCAATGAACTCTTACTAATCAACAGAAAATGGGCAAAGAGTAGGAGCTGGAAATATACAAAGAAAGACTTTAATATATGAAATAAGTTTAACCATATTAACAATTAATAAACTATGTTAAAATAATGAGATAACGACAATTCAGAGACAATATAGCTGGAGTCCTGGTGTGGCGCTGTGGGCTAATGCGTCAGACTGCGGTCATTTGAACTGCAACTTCAGTGGTTCAAGCTCACCAGCTGATCCTTGGAAACCCTATACAGGGTCACTGTGGGTCAGACTCGACTGAACAGCACTTAACAACAAACAAAATAGCATTAAAGTTAAGAGTTAAGGTTCAGAAGCCAACTCCTGAATAGTCTGGATCTGGGCAAGTTACTTAATCTCTATAAACCTTAGTTTTTTCCTCTGTAAAATGGGAATGCTAATAGTTAGTACCTGCCTCATGGCACTAGGGGCACTCACTCATCTCTGTCAAGAAATTTGGAAGACAACTGTCTGGTCAACTGATTGGGAGAGATCAGTATTTGTGCCCATTCAAAAGAGAGGATACACAACAGAATGTGGAGATCATCAGACAATATCTTTGATATTGTAAAGTTTTACCCAAGGTAATACACAAATGGCTGCAAGCATCATTGACAGAGAACTTCCAGAGGTTCAAGCCAGATTCAGAAGAGGATGTGGAATGAGGGCTATCATTATTGATGTCCAATGGATCTTGGCTGAAAGCAGAGAACACCAGAAACATGTTTACTTGTGCTTTATTGACTATGCAAAAGCTTTTGACTGTATGGATCATGACAAGCTATGGACAACATTGTGAAGTATGAGTATTCTGAAACACTTAATTGTGCTCGTGAGCAATCTGTACATGGACCAAGAGGCGGTTGTTAGAACAGAACATGGGAACACTGAATGGTTTAAAAATAAGAAAGGTGTGCAACAGGGTTGTATTCTTTCACCATACTTATTCAACCTGTATGCTGAGCAAATAATCTGAGTAGCTGGTTTATATGAAGTAAAACGTGGCATTAGGATTGGAGGAAGACTCATTAACAACCTGCGATATGCACATGATACAACCTTCCTTCCTGAAAGTAAAAAGGACTTAAAATACTTACTGATGAAGATCAAAGAGCACAGCCTTTGGTATGGATTGCATCTCAATGTAAAGAAAACAAAATCCTCACCACTGAACCAATAAACAACATTCTTAGCAATGGAGAAAAACTTGAATTTGTCAAGGACTTCTTTCTTCTTGGATCAACTATCAACACTCATGGAAGCAGCAGTCAAGACATCAAACAACAAACGTACTGCATTAGGCAAATCTGCTGCACAAGACCTTTTTAAAGTGTTGGAGAGCAGAGATGTCAGCTTGAGGACTAGGTGCGGCTGACCCAAGCCGTGGTATTTTCAATAACCTCATATGCATGGTATTTTCAATAACCTCACTGGACAGTGAAAAAGGAAGAGTGTAGAAGAATTGATGCTTTTGAGTTATGGTGTTGGAGGAGAATATTGAAAGTACCATGGGCTGCCAAAAGAACAAACAGATCTGTGTTGGAAGAATGCAGCCAGAGTGCTCCTTGGAGGCCAGGATGGCCAAACCTCATCTCTCATACTTCAGACATATTGTCAGAAGGGACAGCCACTGGAGAAGGATATCATGTGTGGTAAGGTAATGGGTCAGAGGAAGCCCCCCATCAAGATGGATTTGCAGCGTGGCAGCATCAATGGGCTGATTGAGAGTCAATGGGCTCAATCGTGGCAAGAATTGTGAGGTTGCCCCAGAACCGGGCAGTGTTTCGTACTGTTGTGCATAGGGTCACTATGAGTCGGTACCAACTTGATGACACCTAACAACAACACAACAACAATAATAGTACCTGCCTCATAGGGCGGTTATTAGAATTAGTGAATTTAATATAAATTGTTCATGAACATGGTTATCAAGGCTGTGGGTTAATCACTCAGCTCTGACTTCCACAGTCCCTTTGGTGTTTATTGTTGTTGTTAAGTGTGATCAAGCTGGTTCCTACTCATAATTACCCCGTATAGGGTTTCTGAGGAGCTGGTGAGCTTGAACCACCAACCCTGGGGTTCAAACTGACCTTGAGGTCTAGTGTTTACCCTACAGTGCCATCCCAGGACTTGTTTGTGTTTGTTGGGTGCTGTCATGTCAATGCCCACTCACTGCAACCCTATGGAACAGAGCAGACATCCCTCATAGTGTTTTCAAGGATGTAAATCTTTCAGGCAGACGGCCATATCTTTCTCTAGAGAAGTAGCTGGTGGGTTCAAACCACCAACATTTTGATTAGCAGCTTAGCGCTTAGCCACTGCACCACTAGGGCTGCTTTTCAGCATCCCCTGAGAATCTGGAACTTCTGTTATGCCCACATCAAAAAGATAATATAATTTAGACTCCTAAATTGATGTGGACTCAAAAGAAAACTTGAGAACCAATCCTCTTTTCTCTGTTTGCATGTTTGCGTATAAGGGTGCCTATCCTGGTGTGGTGCTGTGGTCTAATGTGTCAGACTGCAAAGTCATCTGAACTGCAAGGTTGGTGATTCAAGCTCACCAGTTGCTCCTTGGAAACCCTATACAAGGTCTCTATGGCTCGGAATTGACTGGATGGCACTTAATGACAACATGCATAAATTCCTTCTGTCTCCACAAATCAAACGTAAAGCGCACCACTAATTCATTATGCAATGTTTACAAAAGCAGTGCAATTCCTGAGCTTTCTCTGAAAATTGTATGCAGGACCAAAGGACAAGTCAATCAGTAAGTGACTATCCAGCACACACTAACTTCAGATTGTTGTTTAGCACAGGAGACTGACTTTCTCTCCCTGCCCCATTCTAGTTAGACTAGGAACTTCCAGGTGATATAAATCTACTTTATGGTGAGCTCATTTTAATACTTCATCAAATACTTCCCTAAGAACGTATTGCTTTTACATTTAACTTTTAAACGTTCTCTTTAGACAAATGCTATCATTTGCCAACTGATTGAAAATGCAAATCATGAAAAGTGTTCAATACTGTTAGTTTTAGTCCTTTATGAATCACGACCCCATAAACCATGGTCAATGTTTCTATTAAACACCTATTGACTAGAATCTAACAGTGACCCTACATGCAAAGACAACTGTTGCCCCTGGGACTTCAGCTTATCAGCAGTGATTGCCTTGGACAGAGAAATAGAGCTGTTCATTAGTTTAAAAGGAAAGTGGGCTATTGTGAAGCTACCAACACACACACACACACACACACACACAAGTCAAAGGAATCTCAAGTCACAAGAATTCTCACTCATTTCTGAGAGTTAGACTTTTTTCATAGTTGAAAAGAGACAGCGTCCAAAGCAAATAATTTATGAACAAAGGCGATAACCGGAGTGTAGGTATGGTCATGAAAATCTACTCACTGAGTACAACATCTACGCTCAATAATTAGCAGCACAGGTTTCAGCTGTTTTGGGGGGGATTATTCATTTGAAAATCTCAGTGTTGGTGTCTATCTGAAAACTAAAGTTGTAAAGGTAGAGAGGATCGATCATCTTGCTTTGGGATGGTCTTTGTTGTAACAACACAGATGACTCAGGAGATGTAAATCTTGGGTTAGAAACATCCACCAAAAATCTTGTTGGCAATCACAGAATGAGTTCCATGCTTTAGGGTAGAGATTCACAGCAGGCTATGTGGAAACTGAATGAACTAATATGTAAAGGTGTTGGAATTCCTTTTTTATGTCAGTCTTCCCATTTTTTTTTTTTTTTCTGGCAATAGATCTCTTTAAGAGAGCTTTATATTCTTTTTAGAAGATTAATATCAGTAAAATAATCTTGTTTCCTACTATTTAGTTAAGTTCTTTAGACTTATGGATATGTGTATTTGGAGCAATCTATACAAATTTCTGAAATGATATTGACCATTTTGAATGTGACAATCATATGGTTTACATATGACAAATTGAAGAGGAATGGTGTCGCATTCATCATTAGAAAGGACATTTCAAGATCTATCTTAAAGTATAATGCTGTTTGTGATAGGATAATATCCATACTCCTGCAAGGAAGAACACTAAATACCACTATTATTCAAATTTACACACCAACCACAAAAACCAGAGATGATTAAATTGAAGAGTTCTACCAACTTCTTCAGCCTGAAATTGATTTAACATGCAACAAGATGTATTGATCATTACTAGTGATTGGAATGCAAAGATTGGAAACAAAGTGTAAGGGTCAGTAGTTGGAAGATATACCCTTGGTGACAGAAAGGATGCTGGAGATCACATGATAGAATTTTGCAAGACTGATGAGTTTTTCATTGCAAATATCTTTTCTAAAAAACATAAAAGACAACTATACACATGGGCCTCACCAGATGGAATACACAAGAAACAAATTGACTACATCTGTGGGAAAAGATGGCTGAAAAGTTCATATCATAAGTCAAAACAAGGCCAGGGGCAGACTGTGGAACAGACCATCAATTGCTCATATGCAAGTTTAGGCTGAAGCTGAAGAAATTTTTTTTTAAATCCACAAGAGTCAAAATATGACCTTGAACATATCCCACATGAATTTGGAGATCATCTCAAGAACAGATTTGATGCATTAGACACTAAAGACAGAAGACCAGAAGAATTGTGAGATGCCATCAAGAACATCATACTGGAACAAAACCAAAGGTCATTAAGAAGACAAGAAAGAAGGAAAGGGCCAAAATGTACGTCTGAAGAGACTCTGAAAATTGCTCTCCAGAGTAGAGATGCTAAAGCAAATGGAAGAAATGAGGAGATAAAAGAGCTGAACAGAAAGTTTCATAGGGAAACTTAAGAAGACAAAATCAAGCATTATAATGAAATGTGCAAAGACCTAGAACTAGAAAACCAAAAGGGAAGAACATGCTCGGCACTTCTCAAGCTGAAAGAACTGAAGGAAAATCTAAGCTTCAAACTGCAATACTGATGGATTCTAATGGCAAAACACTGCATGATGCAGAATGCATCTAAAGAAGATGGAGGGAATACATAGTCACTGTATCAAAAATAAATGGTCGATGTTCAGCCATTCCAAGAGGTAGTATGTGATCAAGAGCCAATGGTACTGAATGAAGACGTCCAAGGTGCACTGAAGGCATTGGCAAAGAACAAGACTCCAGGAATGGATGGAATACAAATTGAAATCTTTCAACAAAATGTTGTTATACTGGAGACACTCACTCATCTATGCCAAGAAATTTGGAAGACAGCTGTCTGGCCAACTGATTGGAAGAGATACGTATTTGTGCTGAATCCAAAGAGAGGTGACTCAACAGAATAAGGAAATCATCGGACAATATCATTAATATCACATTGCAAGTAGATTTTGGCTAAAGATATTTCAAAAATGGCAGCAAGAGTACACTGACCAGGAACTGTCAATGATTCAAGTCAGATTCAGACAAAGACGTGGAATGAGTGATGTCATTGCTGACATCAGATGGATCTTGGCTAAAATCAGAGAATACCAGAAAGATGGTTACCTGTGCTTTATTGACTACGCAAAGGCTTTTGACTGTGTGTATCATGACAAACTACGGACAGCATTGTAAAGAATGCGTATTCCAGAACACTCAATTGTGCTCATGATGAACCTGCACACAGACCAAGAAGCAGTTATTCAAACAAAACAAGCAGACACTTCAGACTTAAAAGAGCACTATGGCAGCATCCTCTCATGAGGTGGACATTTGCCCTCCACCAGCATCAACCCTGTTCCTCATCCTCCACACCACATCACGTCTCAGGGCTTACCTTTCTCCATGTCTCTGGGTCATCATGCTGAGTTTCTTCTCATCCACCCATCCCTCTGGTGTGGACACCTTCTCCCCCAGACCCCTCTGCACTCTAGAGAAGACCGAGCAGCCTACAGCTCCCCACTGGGCTGAGGGCCTACAAATTCTGATGCCTGTTGGAGCTTCATCTGCTCTAGAAAGCTAAAACCAGGAGGTTCTGAGGAAGAAATCACTGGGCACCTTGGAAGAAGTCACTCCCTAGAACGCTATGGTTGGAGTTGCCTGTGGAGGGCTGGGTCTTTTCGTGCATTACTCTCAGGTTGTAGAGATGAGACAAGCCATATGCTTCCTGTGGGCCTTGTATTCATTCTCAGTTGCAGACAAGTGAAGAAATATAGCACTGTTAATGCAAATTAGGTGTTTCTCTTCACCCTCAGGTACTTCTCCTGGTGAGTCTTCTGAGCTCACACAACATGCTCTTCATGACATTAAATGAGGACATCAACGCTGGAACCTGTGATGTTGACTACAGGTCATGACTGCCTTCTTTCTGCTGTATTCTCAACACCTGGCACAATGATTGGCATACAATAGTTACTCACAAGCTCTTAGTGAAGTGGGTGATGGCAGGTACATTTTGAAGCAGATAAGCAGTGTGGGGGGTGTAAGTAAGGAGAGACACACCCGGGGCAGGGCATCCATCTTAAGTCTCAGAATAATGCAAGAGAAGGAATTTGCGTTTTGTAGCTTTTCCATGGTGTATTTTTTCATATCTCTCATTCTGATGTTAAGGACCCCTGGTGGTACAGTGGCTCAACATTCAGCTGCTAACCAAAAGGTTAGTGGTTCAAACCCACCAGCTGCTCCAGGGGAGACAGATGTGGCTGTGTGCTTCCATAAAGATAGGGTCCCTAGAAATCAGAATCAACTAAACAACAATAGGTTTCATTCTGATAGTATGTGTTCCCTGTGATGAAAATGTACCAAAGGAAGGAAGATGAGTGGAAATGTTAGCAAATAACAGTAGAACAGACAAGTCTCTCCTTTTTCATTCAATTACCTTAATTTTGTGGTAAAGGTCAGATAATGCAAGACTACACTGCCAACTGAGAGAAGGAGAGAAGCGAGAACAAATTGCTGCTGGTCAAAGATAAAGAGTGTGAACCAGGAGCCAACAAGGGCACCAGACACCTCCAGTCATTGCTGTTTATTACAATAAAGTCTCACACATGCTCCCTTAAATGTGTGACAGGACACACAGCTGTCTTCCCCAAGGTCTGCCTTCTTCCAGCTCCAATGTAAACAAAACAAAAGCGCTATGTGTTGCTATGAAGTGAGTTACCGGTGTTGTAATTACTAGCAGGTCATCCAGGGTGGAAAGAGTTCAGCAGTCCTTCCAGACTCAGACGGACTAGAAACAAGGAAAGACAGACCACTTCCCAATGGTTAGTTAGACCCCGGAAACCTTATGAAAAGCAGCAGAACGTTGTCTGATAGAATGCAAGAAGATGAACCACTCAGGTTGGAGGCCACTCAAAATACTACTGGGGTAGAGCTTCCCCTCAAAATAAAGTTGATCTTTACGACATGGTTGGAATAAAACTTCCCAGAGCTTTATTTGCTAATGGGCCACAAGTCAAAATGAGAAGAAACAGCTGCAAATATCCATTAACAATGGGAATATAGAAAGTATGAAATATGAATCTGGGAAAATTAGTTGTCCAAAATGAAACGGAACCCATAAGGATTGCTATTCTAGACATCAGTGAACTGAAATGGAGGGCTGTAAGCCATCTTGAATCAGACAAGTGTGTGGTTTACTATGCTGGTAATGACCAAATGAAGAGGAATGGCATCCATGGTGAAAAAGACGATTGCAAGATCTGTCTTGAAGTACAATGCTGTCTGGTAGTGGATAATATCAATACAACAAAGAAGATCATTTAAAACCACTATTCAAATTTATGCACCAACCACTAAAGCCTGTGACACATGACATTGAGTAATGCTGTCAATTCTTAGAGTCCTGGTGTGGTGCTGTGAGCTAATGCACTGGCCTGCAAAGTTGGCTTGAACGATTCAAGCTCACCAGCTGCTCCTTGGAAACCCTAAGGACCAACTCAATGGCATTTAACAACAACAACAAAAACCAACTTCTTGATGTTTAGGATAAGCACTGGAAACTAATCCCAAGGTCCGCAGTTCAAACTCACCAACCAGTCCTTAGAAACTCTATGATCGCTAGAAGTCAGGAACCAACTCAACAGCACATAGCAACAGCAATCAGCATTTTCAGTCTGACGTAGATCAAACACGTCATCAAGATGCATTGATAGTTTCTGAAGATTAGAAGGAGAAAGTTGGAAACAAAGAGGAAAAATCACTAGTTGGAAAATATGGTCTTGGCAATAGAAACAAGGCTGCAGAAAACATAAGATTTTTGAAAGACCAATGACTTCTTCATTGCAAATACCATGTTTCAACAACAGAAACAGAAACTAGTTATGTGGACCTCACCAAATAGAACACACAGAAATCAATTTGACTACATCCATGGTAAGATTTGATGATCATTGTTGTTGTTGTTAAGTATCATAGTGACCCTGCATAGGGTTTCCAAGGAGAAGCTGGTGAGCTTGAACTGCCAATCTTTTGGTTCAAACTGACCTTGAGGTCTAGTGCTTTATCCCTCAGCACCACGTCCAGATGGAGAAGCTTGACATCACTGAGCCAAACCAGGCCAGGAGCTGACTGTGGAACAGACCATCAACTGCCCATATGCAAATTCAGGATGAAGCTGAAAAACTGAAAACAAGTCCATACGAGCCAAAATATGACCCTAAACATATTCCATCTTAATTTAGAGGTCATCTCAAGACTAGATTTCTTTGTATTAGACACTGATGTTTGAAGACCAGAAAAGATGTGGGAAGACATCAAGAATACCATATATACATAAAGAAAAAGATTATGAAAAAGACAGGAAAGAAAGAAAATAATAAAATAGGTGTCAGAAGAAACGGAAACTTTCTCATGAATGCAGAGAAGCTAAAGTGACTGAAGAAAGGATGTAAAGAAATTTTCAAAAGGTAGCTTGAGAAGTCAAACCCAATATTATAATGAAATGTGCCAAGACTCACAAATGCACTAGCATTTCACAAACTAAAAGAAATGCAGAAAACCTTCAAGCCTTGGCTTGCACTATAGAAGGAGCCCTGGGGCAGCACCGTTAGGATACGCCGAGTAGACAGTTCAACTAGAAAAATCTATTCAGGATTGCTGTAAGTCAGAACCAACTTGAAAGCACTTAACAACAGCAATGATATGGACAAAATACATGAAGAAAGCTAAATGTCATTTAAACAACAAGAAGTAACCAATCTAGCTTCGCAAAAGTACAACCAGGATGCCTTCAGAAGACACAATAGCAAGACTTTGTCTCTTGTACTTTGGTCATGTTCTTAGGAGGGACCAGTCCCTAGAATAGAATATCATGCTTGGATTGGTGTAGTGATGGATTGAAACAACGACGGCAACAATGGATTAAAACACAATAACGATTGTGAGGATGGCACACAACTGGGCAGGGTTTTTTTCTGCTATGCACAATAACAACAACACAGGCAGGAAGATGGAAGGAATACATCGAGTCCCCGTACCAAAAAGAATTGGTTGATGCTTAACCATTTTAAGAGGTTCCATAGGATCAGGAACCTATGCTATCGAAGGAAGAAACCCAAGCTGAGTTGAAGGCGTTGGCGAAACACAAGGCTTCGGGAATTGACGGAATACAAGGCTTCGGGAACTGACGGGTTACAAGGCTTCAGGAATTGAAGGGATACAAGGCTTTGGGAATTGACGGAATACAAGTTGAAAAGTTTTCACAAACTGAGGCAGTAGTGAAGTGTTCACTCATCTCTACCTCAGAATTTGGGAAAAAAAAGCTATCAGGTCAACTGATTGGAAGAGATCTGTATTTGTGCCCATTCCAAAGAAAGGTGACTCAAAGGAGTGAGTAAGTCTTTGAAGAATGTTATTAATATTTCCTGCAAGTATGATTTTACTGAATATGATTCTGCTGTACATTAACAGGGAGCTGCCAGAAGTTTAAGCAAGATTCTGATGAGGACGTGAAACTAGGACTATCATTGCTGACATGGATCTTGGTTGAAAAAAGAGAATATCAAGAAGAAATTACTAATATTTTATTGAGTATGCAAAGACATTTGACTGTGTAGATCCTAAAAACAAGCCAAGAGGCAGTCATTAGAAAATAACAAGTGTATATTCAATGGTTCAAGATCAGGAAAGGTCTGTACCAGGGTTGTTCTTTCACCATACTTATTCAATCTTTATGCTGAGTAAATAACCTGAAAAACTAGATGATATGAAGAAGAAACTGGTGACAGGATTGTAGGAACACTCATTAATGATCTGCAATATGCAGTTGATAAAACATTCCTTGTTGAAAGTGAAAAGGACTTGAAATACTTTCTGAAGATCTAAGACTCTAGCCTTCAGTGTTTGCCTCAATGTAAAGAAAACAAAAGTGTTTACAACTGGACCAATAAATAACATCATGATAAACAACAACAACAACAACAAAACTTTAAAGTTGTGAAAGACTTAATTTTGCTTGGATCCACAATCAATGCTCATGGAAGCAAAGTCAGGAAATCAAATGGCATATTGCATTAGGTAAATCTGCTGCAAAAGTCCTCTATAAACTATTGAAGAGCAAAGATATCTTTAAGGACTAAGGTGTGCCTGACCCAAACCATATTTCCAGTGGCCTCTCATGCTTGTGAAAGTTGGCCAATTAACAGAGATCATAGAAGAATCAATGCATTTGAATTACGGTGTTGGAGAAGAATATTGAAAGTACCATGGGCTGCCATGGAGGAGGTACAGTCAGAATGCTCCTTAGATGTGAGGATGACAAGACTTTGTCCCTCGTACATTTGAAATATTATCAAGAGGGACCAGTGCATGGCGAAGGACATCTATCTTGGGAAAATGGAGAGTCAGAGAAAAAGTTGCAGACCTCTAGTGGGATGGATTGACACCGTGGCAGCAACAGTGGGCCCCACCCCCCCCCCCCCACTTAACAGTTGTGAGGAGGGTAACGTTTGTTTGTTCTTCTGGTGACTGAAAATACCATGACTTGAACAGGTGCACCTTAGTCCTCAAACTGACATCTTTGTTCTTTAGCAGTTTAAAGGAGACTACTGCAGCACATTTGTGAGGATGGCTCAGTGGCTCAGGACCAGGCCGAGGTTTGTTCTGTTACGTTGTGAGTCCGAACTGGCCAGAAAGCAAATAACAGCTTTTTATTTATTTATTTTTTTTGCTTCGCTAATGATTGAATTCTTATCCTTTCAAGTTCTTGCCCTTATCTTGTCCCATTTAACAAGTCTTCTCTTTGTATGCTGGATGTGACCAGGTTTCAAAGTCTAGGGACTGGGAAGGCTGTTCATTTTTAGCAACATCAGGATGAGCACAAAGTACAAAGGTTCAGGGTCTCATAGGTGTGCAACTGGAGGCAGTAAGAGAGTGTCCCCCATTTTCCCGACATGGTTTTTCAGTCTCCAAAGATGATTTTGTTTTTACCAAAATGTGACTTTTCTCTGGGCAGATAATTTGCTAGGCTGTCCCTTCACTGTGCAAACCCATTTTCTTTCAGAAAACCTTTTTTCAAACCTTTTTCTTTTCACAACGCATCCTGACTAAGAAACTCTTCCAGTCAGGACCTAACAGAGAGACTCCTTGGTTCAGTCAACAACACACTCAGCTGCTAACTGAAAGGTTGGTGGGTCGAGTCTACCCAGAGGCAGCTTAGAGAACAGGGCTGGTGGTCTACTTTTGAAATATCAACCACTGAAAACCCTGTGGCACACAAAGCTCTACTCTGACACACATGGACTCACCCTGAAACAGAGTCAACTCAACGGCAATTTTTGTTTAAACTTTAAGCAGATGCTTCTTGCACATGAATAGAGTCTATTGCTCCTGTATTCCCAGTGATGGGGCAGCAGATACAATGTGGGCAATATGGATTCATGAAACACACCACCAATGAAATTGTTAGATTTATGTATTTTCAAATGGTTTATGTAATTGGTGTAATTAATTTCTGGTTTCTGTTATATTTGAAATATAAAGTAATACAATTTAAAAGCACCCACACACACACCCAAAGAACTAAGTGATTGCATTGGTTCAGTTTATTTTTAATTGTTCCATTTTTTATTTTAATTAGTGAAAAAGGAGCAAATACCCAAGAGCAAGAGAAAACACCTGATTCTATTTCAGTTTAGAACTGAATCCATTTCAGCTGGCACCAGATTGAAGCTTGAAGTTCAAGTTTTAATGCAATAATGCTATTCACTATTCACCTTCCAGGTTTGAATAGAATGAGCAGAATCCAGGGCCTGGGAGAGACTTGACAGGCCTTACTTTCACAAGAATGTTTGTTCTGCTAGAAATCACCTCTATTCTCTCAGAACCAGATTCTTTTTTTTTTTTTTGGCAAGGGTTAAATTTGTTGTATTCATTACTAGAAATAACCCAGTGCAAAAATTCCCACTTTGTGTGAAAATTCAAACTCCTTCCCAGGAAATACAGTATGAGGCAGCAGAGGATTTTGTGGTGGTGGTTGTTACGGAAAGGTTCTGGATGGCAGTGAGCATGTTCTGATGGCCTGGCACCACACACTGAAGAGGCAAACAAGAGTCCAAAAGCAAATGAGGACAGGGCGCCTTCCAACACCAAAACTAAACTTACAGAAGTGGTTTCAGGGAAAAGATACAAAACTTTTTAAATATATAAAAAAATCTCCTGCAAAGACACTTTGCTGGGAAGACTCAAAGTCATAATATATATATTCAGGTCTACCAGTCAGATCAAGATTGGTGGATGCCGTGAAGCCCCCACTCTCTGTCTGGGGTTCAAGTTTTAGCCAGGCTATACACAGGGAGTCCTGGTGTGGCGCTGTAGAATAAACACTGGACTGCAAGATGGGTTGAACTATGAGGTTGGTGGTTCAAGCTCACCAGCTGCTCCTCGGACACCCTATACATGGTCACTATGAATTGGAACTGACTTGAGGGCACTCAACAACAACACTAGGCAGG
Source organism: Chrysochloris asiatica (assembly GCF_000296735.1). Lineage (NCBI taxonomy): Eukaryota > Metazoa > Chordata > Mammalia > Afrosoricida > Chrysochloridae > Chrysochloris > Chrysochloris asiatica. Next base: position 1,478,015 of record NW_006408801.1, on the reverse strand, counting down.
AAGAAAGAACTGTGTGGTGGCATTGTGGGGACTGCATTCAAAGTCACAAAACTCAATGTGTATGAACTGCTGTTTGGAAAACCAATGTGCTCTGTAAAGTTTCAGTCAAGTCAAAATAAGTAAGTTAGAGAGAGAGAAAGAGGAAGGGAGGGACGGAGGGAGGTAGAGAAAGAGAGAGACAGAGAAAGGAGAGACTGGCTGATCCAACCCATCTGTCTCAGAGCGATTCCCTTTGCTCTGCTCCTGAAAATGACTACCAACTTCCTGCTTACACATCCCACGAGACAGCACCATACCACGCCCCTCCCCACTATAGCTTGTGCTGATAATGGCAAAATTGCATTTGGAGAAATTCTCCATATTGTGCCCAAACCTGTTGATCTCCAGGATCTATCAAGCCACGGTTGCACTGGGCACCCAAAAGTACACATGTCATGTTTAACCAATTGTTGGTGGGTCAGTTCAGACTCCCTGTGTGGCGCTGTAGGATCAGCACTGGACTGCAAGCCACAAGATTGCTGTTCCTCAGAAATCCTATACAGGGTTCCTATGCATTGGAAGTGACTCAATGGCTCTGAACAACAACACTGAGTCAATCCAGACTCACGGAGACCTCACATGTGTCAGGGCAGATCCATGCTCCAGAGGGTCTTCAGTGGCTTATCTTTCAGAAATAGATCCCCAGACTTTTCTTTCTAGCTACCTCTGAGTGGACTCAAAGCTCCAAACTTTGGGTCAGCAGTGGGGCGCCTTCTCCATTTGCATCATCCTGGGACTCCACAACCCAACTGAGACATCTCGAGTTTTTAAAGGATGTGTGTACCACTGTGTGTGAGCTGCCCATCAGGAGACCACAAAGAGAGTTAACACCCTTGGACAGTTAGTTTCGGGACTCTTCAGTGTCCAGCTAGAGATGTGACAGACAGCAAATGGGATCACGAAACCCATATGTCGCCATGAGAATGGAGGAGAGACAGCAGAACACTCACAGGACCAGAAAAAGAGCCAGAGCTCAGTCCATCTCACAGCATCCCAGTGCAGCTGTGTGCTTGGCCCCAACGAGGGCAGACGCTCAGGATGATGAGGCAGCCCAGGGGGAAAAAAAAGAAAAAAAGCAGATAGATTTTTTTCTTTAACCTATCTGAAAGGCTAATTAGAACGTCCCTAGGTATCTATCAGAGTGTGTAAACGGACTAGAATGACAGCATCGCTCCTGCCCCACAACTGCCGGCTAACTTCTCTGCAAGATAACTTGCCCTATCTGACACTTATTCTCCTTCCTGGTAAGATGTGGTATACATCTATTTAAAGCAATATTAGTCTTGGCATTGTGAAGCTCTTGTGTACGCGCCTATCGTACAAGAGAACAGGGGATGGGTGGAGAGAGACAGTTTTTGGCTCAGATTGCAACTGATCTATGTGACAAAAATCTGTATTTGCCTGTTTGCCAAAGGGCTGTTTTAAGTGTGAATCATTGCATGCGATATATAAGACATATTTCAATGAAAAGGAAAATGTTTCATATTTAATGGATTTGCATCTGAATTTCAAACCCACCCAAGAGAATAACTCTTCAAATGCAAGTACACGTACCCTTCTTCTCAGGGTTAGTGAAGTAACGATGCTTTAATTTTTTTTTTTTTTTTTTTTAGTGCAAGTTCTGATATTCTGTTACATGCCAAATCAAAATAGCACTGTTGTTGGTTGCCTTTGTGGTGCCTGGTCCTGTCATCGGTGGGCTTCTGTCGATTGTTGCTGCCTCTGTGGATCTTGCTGCCTTCCAGTCTGAATGGGTCACCTGCCATTGAACAGTGCTCCATCATGCTCCATAGGTCAGTGAACTGACCACTTAAAGGAGTCGAACCCAGGCCTTCCTTCTCAGTCTGCCTTGGTCTGGAAACTGCTGAAACCTGTCCACATGGATGCACTGAAAATGTTAATGCTTCCAGCATCACCGCAACATACAAGCCACCACAGTACAACAAACAGGCAGACAGAAGTAGGTATCTCTTAAGATGTGAACTAAAAAAAAAAAAAAAATAGATTTGAAAAAAAAAAAAATAAACTACTTCTCATTTCCATGAAAATCAGAATGAATTACAAAGGCAAAACCCAAACCTCAAACCACTGTCATCAGTTGATTTGACCTCCTTGTGACCCTGTAGAACAAATTAAAACTGTCCCATAGAGTTTCTAAGGCTATAAGTCTTTGTGGAAGAGACTGCCTCAGCTTTCTCCCAAAGAGCAACAGATGGGTTCAAACCACTGCCCTTTTAGATCACAGTCAAGAGCTTAAACCACTGTGCCATCTGTGCTCCTCATAAAGCAACATTCCTTATAGCCAAGCCAGCGATCGTGGGCTTTGTTTGCCTCCTACTGTCCCTGGACACTGGTGAAAATCCAGATGGTCATGCCAACCATTCCAAACCAAGTCCAAATGTTGAGTTTCTGGAGGACCAGTGTATGACCAGTATGATCTACAAGGTTCCCTCTTTTCAAGCATTTATCCAAAACAACCAGGTTTATGGTGATCCATCCATATGTGTCCTTGATTAAACGCCACTGAAATTGTAACAAGTGACTAATGTGAAGTAAAACTGTGTCTGATTTTTCCTGTGAAATTTCCAGTTTTGACCATCAACATTCCTCTGATTATTTTGTGCCATGTCTCTGGACTTGTGGCTAGGGCTCTGCTCCAGAAACATGCTTACTGGCAGCTCTTGTATTACCTTACGTGTCTATTCTTGTGCATTTGAATTTATGTTTCCTGGGCTCTTTCCCAGAAGTAGATCGATCGCTTAAGATAGGACAAAGGAAAAAGATGTTTCACACTGTGAATCTCTAAGATCCAGGAAATTCATGATGTGTTCCATTCTTAGAAGAAATACTAAAATACAATGCCCCCACCCTCCGCTATGCTTTCTGTTAATTTCATGGTGCTAATCTTTACATTTCGCATTTATCCTAGCTTTGTGTGCAATTCATGACTATTTTAGAAGACTGTTCTGCTTACTGTTGTTGTTGTTCTTAGGTGCCCTCAAGTCAGTTCCAACTCACGGGGATTCTATGTAGGACAGAAGGAAACACTACCCTGTCCTAGCCCACTCTGACAATTGTTGGCATGTCTGAGCCCATTGCTGCAGCCACTGTGCCCAATCTATCTTATCAGGCGTCTGCCTCCTTTTTGATGACCGTTTATGTGACCAAACATGATGTTGTTTTCCAGGAACTGATTCCTCCTGATAACATGTCCACAGTATGAGAGACAAAGTCTCACCCTTCTTGCTCCTAAGGAGCATGCTGACTGTACTTCCTCCAAGACAGATTTGCTTGTTCTTTTGGTAGTCTGTGGTACTTACAGTATTCTTCTCCAACACCATAATCCAAATGCATCCATTCCTCTCCAGTCTTCCTTATTAATTGTCCAGTTTTCACCTGCACAGATGGTGATTGAAAATACCATGAGTTGGGTCAGGTGCACCTTAGACCTCAAATAGACACCTTTGCTCTTTCACACTTTCAAGAAGTCTTTTGCAGCAGATTTGCCCAAGGCAAATACATCCTTTGATTTCTTGACGGTCTCGTCCATAGAAATTTATTGTGGGTCCAAGTAAAATAAAAACCTTGACAATTTCAATACTTTAAAGAATTCCTATTCCATTTTTCAAGTGCATTGATATGCAAACAAGAATTCCTTATTTCTGACAACAGGTGGATTTGGGAGCTCTGTTCCTATTTTGCAGATGATGCTCAGCGAAGCTGCGTGATTTCCCAGAGACATACTGTTGCTGGTAAGAGACTTTCCCCAGAGCACGTAGCTCTTACCCTACTGTGCAGGAGGCACCCACCATCCTTGGTCCACCCTTCAAGGAATGAAATCAGAGCCTCTGGTGTGTGGGATCAGGTAGCTACATGTGTACAAACTTCTCTGAAGAGTCAGCGTGCTTCTCGGGCTGAGAACATTAGTATACGAAAATCCTCAGGTTATCAATCTAGTTCCATGCAGATCATTGGAGCACTGTAGCACAGTAGGAAAAACACTGGACTACTAACCATGAGGTCAGCAGGTTGAACCCACCAGCCTCTCAGTAGGAGAAAGATGAAGTTTCTGTTCCCATAAAAGTTTACAGCCTCTGAAAGACTATACAAGGTCATTATGAGTCAGAACTGCCTTAACAGCACTTAAACAACAAATGTGGATTCTTCAGGGATATGTGTTCTGCTCTTAAAATCTCACAGGGTCATCATGAGGATTGAATGAGTTACAGCGATGAGTCCCAGAACTCAATGAGACTGCACTGTTTTTCTGGGTCTTCCATGTCTTCCACGCTTTTCTATCATTTGTTTAATGCAAACTATTTGAGTTTTCCTTCTCAGATAAGTTTTCACCTTACCCAAATTCCAGATTTTGCAGGTTTGACTGGAATCCATGTACAGTCATTGCAACAGTGTCGGGCACACAGTGAGTGTTCCATAAACGGTGTCAGCACTGTCATCATTGTCACCATCAGGTGGCCCGGCCTTCCTGAAGACTTGGTTCCAACTGACTCTTCAATGGTAAAGCAGTCAAAAGTGGTTTCTAGTATAGTATGTCACTGCCAAAGAAAGTTATGGGGAGCTAAGAAAGATGAAGATTAGGAGGAAAATCCACTTCCCAAAGTCCTTATGTGGTTCTGTGGGTTAATGTGCCAGACTTTAAAGCCATTTGAACTGCAAGGTTGATGGTTCAAGCTCACCAGCTGCTCCTTGGAAACTCTATACAGGGTCACTATGGGTCAGAATCGACTCGACAGCACTTAACAACAATGAAGGGCATTTTTATTTCTCACTATGGTTCCAAGTGTCTTATGGCCACATAACCTACTGTCTACTGCCATTGAGTCCATGCCAACTCATAGCAACCCTACAGAACATAGGGTTTCACAGGCTGCAAATCTCATTTCTATCCCTAGGAGTGGCTGGTGGACTTGAAACCATGACCTTGCAGTTAGCAGTCCAGTGCTTATCCTGCAGTGCCACTAAGGACTCTTAAACAGTGGGTTCTATAAACTGAATCTGGATGAAGTCTCACACAAGGGATAAGATGTATACATACAAAATTATTTTACTAGATACACATACGCCCATACTTTCTGCATATTTGATGTTAAGCATCTGATTTCATCCAATCTTTCCCAGTCAGTTAATGTAACACATTCAGGTAGTTCTTCCTGACAGGTTTGTCATTATAGTACAAAACCCTATGCAGCAAAGTTCAGCAAATCTGGAGAGTTAAACAAATGTGTGACTCTATTTTTGGCAAGCATTCTATTTTATATGCTTTTTACACTTAAATAAATTGGATGATTATTTGTTAATAACAAAAATCTAATTATAGCCTCTTGGAAATTAGCATGGTATTGAAAATTAAGTGGTCTCTTTTATATGGAGAATTAACTATTAGACTAATCAGATTTCCTTCTCTGTTAGAATCATGTGTCTGGCAATTCAGATGGAAGGTACAGATGTGATTATTCTGATTTAGCAAGACTTTGGTTCATTTCAGAAAGGACACATATATTAATACAATGTGGTATCAAATGGATGACAGCAGTTTGTCCTAAGTGCACACTGCTATAGAACCCTGATCGAGACATGTCACACTGAGTGATGAGAAAAATCTCTTTATGAACACACCATTCTTCTGCAGTGGACCCAGCAGCCCCTTTGTCTCTGATGTCATCTGCAGTAGCCAATCACCACGGTGGGCTTTAGCTGACCCTGATCAGAACCAGTGAAATTTGCAAAACATGTATATCCAGCAACACATGCAAAGCAAGAACACTCAATGTAAAATGAGCCAAAGCAAAACTGTCATCTACTTCCACCAGTAATTCACAAGAGAAAGTCTGTTTGACCCAGAGAAACAGGAAGACATAAGCCCAGAACTTGACCTTCAATTAAGTTTGTCTCATGAAATCTTATGACAACTATGATAAGTTTTGTGGTTATTTTGCTCTAGGGGAAGTTTTACCATATTCACTAAGATTTGGAACGCTTTATATAAGTCCTGGTATGGAGCTGCAGGATAAACACTGGACTGCTAACTGCAAGGTCAGTGGTTCAAACTCATTAGTCTCTCCTTGCAAACCCTATACATGGTCAATATGAGTCAGAATCAACTTGATGGCACACAGAAACAATGTGTGGTGATGGTGGTGGTGATGGTGGCGATAGTGGTGGTGGTGGTGGTGATGATGGTGGTGATGATGGCGGTGATGATGGCAGTGATGATGGTGGTCATGATGGTGGCCATGATGGTGATATGCCAGTAAGTTAGTTCTAACTCATAGTAACACTGTATAGAGTTCCAGAGACTGTGAATCTTTATGGGAGCAGAAAGTCTCATCTTTCTCCCACGGAACAGCTGGTAAATTTGAAGTGGTGACCTTGTGGTTAGCATCACAGCTTTTAGTCCACTGTGCTATCAGGGCTCCTTACCAGCAACGTGTAAGACATAAAAATAACATCCCCTAAAGCATTTACTGAGCTGTGTATTTGGTACCTGGAAAGAAGAGAAAATCTTCCTTCAAGTATATATAATAATAATAATCCTAAATGGACTGTAGACCTACGTATAAAAGCAAGAACCAGAAAGAATCTAGAGAAAAGAAAAAAAAAAAGACTATGGTACACATTTCTTTAAAAATCAATAGTAATAAAGACAAAAATGATAAATTGGACTTGATTTACATTTTTTTTTACGTATAAAATTGTTATTTATTCAACAGGTAAGCAGAAACAAATGAAGATATCACAGAAGTACAAAATGGAGGTAGCAGCTGCCATCTTTCCAGAGGAAGATATAAAGAAAATAGGGGAAAAAGGAACCACTTAGAGGAAAGCCCGTTTTAAAGGTAAAAGTCAAACTTTTGAGGGGAAGGGGGCTGATCTGTTTGCCAAGAGCAAGTGTTTCTGAACTCAAGAAGGGTCTTTTAGGTCCAGGAGTTTTCAGTGTCTTTTAATTTAAGCTGTTTCTGCATGTTTTGGATAAAATTCTTCATCATCTTACTTTGTTCACTGTACTAGAGCTAAACTGCTT
>NW_006408801.1:1460955-1464589 GCF_000296735.1 Chrysochloris asiatica | reverse complement strand
GGAATGCCAATAATTCTTACATTATTCCTCTTCATGTTATCCAGCATGAATCTTAGACTCTCTTCAGATTGTTTTATCCTTTTAGCTGCTTGTTCTTCTACCTTGGCAGTATTGACAGATCTGTCTTCCAGCTCTCTAGTTCTGGCTTCCATCTCTTCTAGTCTGCTCCTTTCTCCTGTAATGCTATTGTCTATTTCTGATATCTTATTGTTGATCACCTGGGCATCTTTTTGCAGGTTTTGAATTGTTTCCAATGCTGTGTCTATCTTATTTGATTGTTCCTGGAGAATTTTTTTTTACTTCTTCCTTATTTTCCTCGAGCCCTTTTCGGATTATTTGAATTTGCTTCCATATCATTCTTCTGAATTCCCTCTCAGGCATATCCAAAAACTCGCTTCTCCTCCTCTATGAAGGCTTTGTCTGTCTCCAGTTCAATTGCATCAGGTCCTTTCTTCTGTTTTTGGACATGCTTTGATAAAGTTGATTGTTTCTTATTGGTCATGGTTATTGTTTTATTATTATCATTATTGTTATTAATGTGGTCAGGAGATGGTCTTCTCTCTTCGTCTGTAAATCGTAGCAAATGTTGTTGGGTCTCATCTAAGTGGTGGAGTATTATGTTGTAGCTTAGCTTTATGGCCATGATTGCTATTTCTTCTTATGGGACGTAGGGAGGATAAGTTCCCACCTCCAGGAGGGATGTGTAGTCAACAAGAACTCTATGTGCATGGGTACGCTGTACCGGCTTATTTTTATTGGGATCTCACGCCAGGGCGGGAAGACCTGGGGCGGGAAGAAGTTATATTGCCTCTGGCCCTTCTGGGAGATGCAGCTGTCCAAGCAGGCAGGCCCTGGTCCTGCTCTCTAAACTCTGCAGTCACAGGAGTTACCTGCAGTCTCCGCAGGAAAGAGTCCCAAAATACTAGCTTTTCTTTATCCTTGTTAGTGAGGTTTCTCAAAAATGTGAGCCCAGGAGAGACTATGATAGTCCAAAAGCCATGGGTCTGGTATATGAACCCCCCTTTATGAGATCCCACTGATAGCTAGGAGTGGGGGCAGGGAGCTTAGCTGCAGAGACAGTTGGGGGATGATGGGTGATGTTAAGAAGCTGCTGCAGCCTTTCTTACACCCTCCAAAGTTCCTCACACTCTGGGCGTGGGTGTAAGAGCTGCACCCAGCTGATTTTTATTGGGGTCTCAAGCCAGGGCTGGGAGACTTGGGGTGGAAGGAAGTTGTGATCACCTCTGTTCCTTCTGGGAGACACCACTTTCTATACAGGCCAGCCCTGGCCCCGCCTCCCAAACTCTGCTGTCGCGGGAGTGCCCCACAGTCCTCACAGGAAAGAGTCCCAAAATACGTGCTTTTCTTTATCCTTGTTAGCGTGGTTTCTCAAAAATTTGGGTCCAGGAGAGATTATGATAGTCCAAAAGCCATGGGACTGGTCTATGAATGTTTCCTTTTGTGAGATCCCACTAGTTTTTTCCGCCGGAGCAAGTCCCTACCTTTTCTGGTTGTCCTGCCATACCGGAAGTCTGCTTCATTAAGTCTTGATTTACATTTTTTAAAATTACTTTTCCTAAAAGAACACCATTAGAAACAAATTTGTAGGCTACAAATTGGACAAATTATTGGCAGTATACGTAACTGACAAATAATTGTGCCTACAATACACAAAGAATGCCTACAAATCAGTAAAAAAACAAAAAACAAAAAAAGGCAAATCCAGGACTCCTAAGAAAGATGAACAACACAATCAAAATGAAATACTTGAACACTTAACAATAGAAGACATAAGAATAGCTAACGCACAGCACGTATTGTCATTAGTAATAAGGGAAATGAAAGTTAAAACCACAATTACCATGAGACCAAGAAACCTGGGTGTAACCATCTACCATTACTGAACATTGATCCAAGATTCTGTAGAAGAATAGTGATCCAAAGGAGGAAACTCCTGAACGAAATCTCAAATTTTCATTGACTCCGGTCTTTTTGAAGTCGTGCAGGCTGGATGAACCACTGAAACTATTGCTCTGAGATCATCTTTAAACCCTAAACTGAAAATAATCAATGAAGTCTTCTTAGAGTCAAACAATAATCTAGCTTAATTAAAGTGTTGTGCTTTTTAAGATACATATATATGGAATCCTGGCATGGTGCTGTGGGTTAATGCGCCTGACTGCAAAGTCAGTTTGAAGCACAAGGTCAGCGGTTCAAGCTCACCAGCCGCTCCTTGGAAACCCTATACAGGATTGCTATAGGTCAAAACTGACTCTATGGCAATTAATAACAACAGATGTATTCAAATAGTCAAGAGTAACCCAAAAGATTAGGTAAGGAACTTAGGGGGCAGTACGTTTTTGTCAATGATGGGGGAGCAATTTGTTAAAGGAGGATGAGAATAGCTATACAATTCAACTAATCTATTCCATGGAATGAATTGTGCATGCAGACATCATTGCATTGGATAATGTTCTGCAACAATAAAAATAAAAGAAATTATTTTTTTTTAATAACCAGCAATTACATACCATATCACATCCACTAGAATTACTAAACCAGGAAGCATTGGTAATATCAAATGTTGGTAGGGACATGGGGCACTCGTTTGTACAAGGCTGGTAGTGTTGAGTGAAACATTCACTTTGCTCAGAGCTTCATATAAAGAAAAATATTTATCTATACTCTCTCCCAACAATTCTATTCCTGAGCCTTTACCTCACAAACACTGAAAATATTTGTCCACAAAGAGACTTGTACAAGAATATTCAAAATAGTACCAAACTAGAAGTAACCAAAACACCTACAGACAGGGGACTGGATAAATAAAGGGCAGTATATTTGTACAGTGGAATGTCATTCACAAATAAAAAGGAATAAACTGCTGATACGTGAGAAAATGTGAATACATCTCAGAAATGTTTTTCTGAGTGAAAGAAACCATCCCCAAAGTACGCATGCTGTTTGTTTTCATGTCTGGTAAGAACAAGGCAGGTAAATCTCATCTATGATGGCAGAAACCAGGAAGTGGTTGCCTGAGGGTTGAGGGTACACATGTGGGAATTGACTGGAAATGAACACAAAGGAAACGTCTCAGGTGATGGATAGAGTCACCACCTTGTTCCAGCAGGCAGTTACGCAGGTGCTTATAATGGTCAAAACTCAACAAATTGAACACAAAAGAGCTACACCTTTCTTTCTTCTTCTTCTTTTTTTTTTTTTTTAAATCCTATTCACATTTTGATATTTCTGTTTAATAAAGGTTTCTAAGACTTTTTATTTTTTAATTTTCTTGTAAATCAGGTGAAAAGATTACAGAGCAAGTCAATTTCCCATTCAGTGATTCATGCACATTTTATTCCATCTCATTGATTGCAATGTCCACCATGTAACCCGACTTCTCCCATTTCCTCTCTGTATTTCCTGTTTCCATCCCGCCTCCTTTCCTAAAGCTTCTGAACTTTGTCTTTTGGTCAATGCTGACCTTAAATTTTAAATGGTTGGCTAGTCTAAGGAGTGCATGCTAACTAAGGAGTTACTATTCTTATAGACCTGTCTACTGTTTGGCTGAAAATTGAACCCTAGAGGGTGAGTTCATCTCCAGCCCCCAAGGGCCAATAAGGGCCAGAGTCTC
>NW_006408801.1:1455276-1459810 GCF_000296735.1 Chrysochloris asiatica | reverse complement strand
CGGTTCTCAGTGGCTCAAAAGCACATCAGCAGGCTTGTTTTCTGAGGTGCCTCTGGGTGGTATCAAACCCACAACCTTTCTGTTAGGAACTAATCACATAGCCATCGGAACCAAGGACTCTGCTGAAAATGGGTTTGATGGTGAGTTGGATGCATTTTCTGTAGAACATCGACTTTCCTCAGCAGATATAAAATGTAACTAGATTTGAGATGGGAAAACTGTCACTTTATTTAGGTTTATTGTTGTTGTGAAGTGCCATCGAGTCGGTTCTGACTCATAACAACCCTGTATAGGGTTTCCAAGGAGCAGTTGGTGGGCTTGAACAGTCTACCTTGCAGCTCAAATTGACCTTGCGGTCCAGTGCTTATCCTACAGGGCCACACAAAGACTTCTAGTTTGGTTTGTTGCTGTTGTCAAGTGCTGTAGAGTTGGTTCTGACACATAGCAACTCTGCATAGGGTTTCTGAGGAGCAGCTGGTGAGCTTGAACCCTTGACCTTGTGTTCAAACCGACTTTGCAACCCAGTGCATTAACCCACAATGCCACACCCACCAGTTAGGTTTCAATTAAGTTGTTAAAACAATAAACCCCTGGTCCTTGTTCTAAAGAGAAGAATCTTTTCAGAAAGGCTTTACATGTAAATGCTTAACTATTTCTGATATGCTTTTAATATTACTATTGGGATAATGGACCCCTCGTAGTGCTATAGGTTAGGCATTGAGCTACTAACATCAGAGTTGGCAGTTCAAACCCACCAGCTGCTCACAAGGAGGATGGTGATGCTGTCTGCTCCCTGAAGGATTTCCAGTCTCAGCCAGACACCTGTGTAGGATCACTGTGTGTTAAAATCAACTCAGTGACTGTGGGTTTGTTTCCGATTTTTTCCCTTTGGTTTATTGATATACCATTTTCACTTTAATGTGAAAAATATACAAAGCAGTAATTTTTAAACTTCAATTGACATTGTGCTTTTAAAAGAATCCAATTTTAAAGCCTCTTTATTTCTCTAGTAATATTCATTTCTTTCCGAAAGTATGTGAGTTTAAAGAAAAGGAGCCAAAGACATCTGACCTCCTCACTTAGTTGATGAATTGCAAACTTTGGATTTTTCACACAAAGTTTCTCTCACTATATTTCTTCGTTACCTCTAGGCCTGACTGTGACTAAAATTAGGGTGTTTTATGCATCTGACACATTACTATTTTCTCCCTTCTTTTGTCTTAGTTGGTGAATAACGATGGTGGTGGCCCTGCAGAAATTGACATTGACACCACGCAGGAAAGGAAGTGGAGATCTGAAGAGTGTATTTCACACAAGTCTTCCTTTTATAGGATGTGCGTTTTAAAGCCTTGTTAATCCCTTTGAGGCCTGTAGGTTACATTTACATTCCTGATGAAACAAGATTGAACAAAGTCTCCAGCTCCTGTATCCCCTGGTTTTAGGGTGCATGCTCTAATTTGACATTCAAAATCCAAAAGTTCTACAGCATAGACAGACTTTTGGGGGAAGAAGAAAGAAAATCACAGTGTCACTTTTAGATTAGAATTCATTCACTAAGTAACTAAATTATAGCTGTCCCATAGAGTGTTTTAGGCTGTAATCTAAACAGAAGCCAATAGGTAGGTCTTTCTCCTACAGAGTTGCTGGCGAGTTCAAATCACCACCCTTTTAGTTAGCAATCGAATACTTAACCATCGGGCCGTGGTGTCCACTTCTATTGAAGTGGTTGTGACTCACTGTGATCCAATAGGATCGGGTAGAAGATTTCCAAGGTTGTAAATGTTTATGGAAGCTAACTGCCACTACTTTCTCCCATGGATTACTTAGTAGATTCAAACCACTGACCTTTTGGTTAGCAGCCAGACACTTTAGTCACTGTGCCACCAGGGTCTTAAATGACTAACTACTAATAGGAAACTTGGAGTCCTGGTGTGGGATAAACACTGGATGGCAAGGTCACTTAGAACCACAAGGTCAGTGGTTCAAACTTACCAACCGTACCTTGGTTGTAACAAGTTGTAAATGACTTGATGGCACTTATCAACAACAGCAATAAACTAAGGTAATAGAAGGGGAAGAATATGAAAGACTCCCACACAAAGGAAATTTAGTTACTGAAGAAAATAGAAAATGTTGTTGACTCTATGTAGTCCATAATTTGATGACGCTACAGCTGAGGGAGAGAGATGTTGTAGGTTCATATCTGGACACACCTCACATCAAGCAAAGCTGTGGCACACAGAGCTGGACTCAGGAAATGCTAATGGTGAGTACTGCAATCGAATGGTTACTTTCTATGGAGATAATGTTCCAGAAGAGATTTTAGAAACATCTGGGTCAATTTTCCAAGCATCCCTTTCCAATTTTCTTACTTTCTATATGATCAATTTCCACAAAATTAAGATGGAGACAAAGTTTTCCCTTAATCTCATATTTCTCTAAGCAGAATAGCCCTTCCTACTCTTTAGACTCTGATAAAAACTTCTAAACGGATTCTGACTGCACTGTTCTGGATGACTGCTACACTTCTTGATTTATAGCATCCCCAATTTTAAATAGCACGACACAGAAGAGGCATATCCTATGCACTAGACAACGAGATCATTACTTTTTAGACCCTGAATAATTTTAGTCTATCGATACTATCTAAAAAGAGTTGACCCAACCCCCATTTTTTAACAACATCTAGTTTTAGAATTTGATCATTGAGGAAAAGACTGATAGGTGTCTTCACAATTCATCCTTGCTCTTTTCATTGGTAATAAAAGTTCAGGTAGCCTCCTCACCCATAAGTGCTGAGCTTACACTCCATCCTGGTGTGGCACTGTGGGCTAATGCGCCAGACTGCAAAGCCGTTTGAACTGCAAAGTTGGCAGTTCAAGCTCACCAGCTGCTCCTAGGAAACCCTATATAGGGTAGCTAGGGGTTGGCACTGACTCGACAGCACTTCACAACAACACTCCATCCTCAGCTTCCCTGCGGTTAGTGGTGACTATCCGACTGACTAAGTCCTCAGGAGTGGGTGTGAGCAGAGCTAGTATATGCCATTGCTGGAGTTTGAATTGAGAGCAGTTTGGTCTCTAGTCCCACTTCCCATTGGTTGGAGTTGAGGTGGAGGAATCACGTTTACATCATACAGGTAATGACAGTAGTGTGTAGGATGGTCGGACCAAAGTGTAAGGCCAAGGTCCCTGAATGACCTTGGAGAGCGGAGTTGCCAAGTCAGTCTGAATGGCCTCTCTTGGAATTGTGTGTGAAGGAGCATTAAACAGCTGTATTCTTTAAGTCATTGCCTATGGCAAGTCACTGAAGTCTATTTGTTTCACTACTTGTGTTTGATGCTTGATTCATAGAACAATGGGATGGCCTCAGATGCTACCTCTCGTGCTCTGCTAGGAAGCCATGTCTGGCTTCTACTGTATTTCCGAAATCACTTTTTCACATGAATCTAAGTCAGCTATGACTTGATGTTAGTCTCACCTTCAAAATCAAAGGGTGAAAGAAACATTCACAATTAAAAGAAAAAAAAAATGTTAGTTCAGTATCTTTACATCCTTTCAACAGATAAAATTTGGGGGTGCTTTTTTACTATAAATTAAGGTAAATGTGCTTTGTGTTTGCTCTTTAAGAAATATGATTGAAAAATGGGGTATGTGTTCTGGATCCTGGCTTAAATAAGGGGGCTTCAAAATTCCATGAGAAAATGAAATGAAAAGAAAATGGAATTTTTCCATAAACTTTTTGGAGCCCCTTCTTATGAAGGTAAGATGATGGACATGGGTGCCCATCTAGAGGACAGTATTAGGAAAATGACATGGGAACAATGGGACGCTGGATTCAGGATGATCTAAATCAGAATAGACAGCGAGTGTAGACTCATTTGTCCAAGAAGTTGAACAATGTACTTCCTGGTAAGGTACATTATTGTTGTTGTTAAGTGCTGTTGAGTCGGTTCTACCCATAACAACCCTGTATAGGTTTTCTGAGGATCTTCTGGTGAGCTTGAACTGCCAACTTTGTAGGTCAAAGGACTTTGCAGTTCAGCACATTAGCTCATAGCACCACTCAAGGACACACACAGGTATCTAATCCACTTTCAGAATTCTGTCAAAATGAGACATATCCACTCTGGAAATGACAATAGGACCCCTATATCTGCCTTACCAGAGGGGGGTGTTTGGGCGAGAGAGCAACAGAACTAGGCTAAATGAAGACAAGAACACACAAAGAGAGATGGCCCCTTGGTTCTCCTGAAGGCCGGAGCATTGCCTTGCACTAGCACAAGTTAACATCTTCCACTTTGGAAAATGGCAGCTCAAGTCTGGCTGGACCAAAGGGGAGGTAGGGGGTGGGCCCTCTGAACTCTCCTCCATCATTGCACAAGAGTCAGCAGCAAGATGAATGCCCAAGGCTGGCATGATGGTGAGGTCAAGATGAATGCCCAAGGCTGGCATGATGGTGAGGTCAAGATGAATGCCCAAGGCTGGCATGATGGTGAGGTCAAGATGAACGCCCAAGGCTGGCATGATGGTGA
>NW_006408801.1:1448304-1449525 GCF_000296735.1 Chrysochloris asiatica | reverse complement strand
AAGCAAGCAAAATTGTATTATCTGTGTATCGCAAGTTGTTAATGAGTCTTCCTCCGATCTGATGTCATGTTCTTTTTATAATCCAGCTTCTCAAATTATCTTGCTCAGCATAACGATTGAATAAATATGAAAGAATACAAACCTTCCCTGACTTAAAACCTTTCAGTATCCCCTTATTTTGTTCTAATAACTGCCTCTTTGTCTATGTACAAGTTCATCACAAACACAATTAAAAGTTCTAGAACACCCATTCTTCTTAATGCTATCCATAGCTTGGTATGATCTACACAGTTAAAAACCTTTGAATAGTCAATAAAACACAAGTAAATTTCATTCTGGTAGTCTCTGTGTTCAGCCAAGATCTAGCTGACATCAGCAATGAAATCCTTAGTTACACACCCTCTTCTGAATCCAGCCTGAATTTCTTGCCATTCCATGCCAAT
Source organism: Chrysochloris asiatica (assembly GCF_000296735.1). Lineage (NCBI taxonomy): Eukaryota > Metazoa > Chordata > Mammalia > Afrosoricida > Chrysochloridae > Chrysochloris > Chrysochloris asiatica. The sequence goes on along the minus strand of NW_006408801.1, from coordinate 1,449,082 downwards.
ATATTGTTGCAGTCATTTTTGAATTGTCTCCAGCAAAATTTTTATTTGCATGTGATATTGATTGATGATTTCCATTCTTTTGGGTCACCTCTATTTGGAATGGGCCAAATCTGTTGGTCAGGTTGCTGTCTTCCAAATTTCTTGGCATAGATAAGTGAGCATTTCCAGTATTGTAATCATTTGTTGGAAGATTTCAATTTGCATCCAGTCAATTCCTGGAGTCTTGTTTCCTGCCGATGCCTTCATAGCACTTTGGGCTTCTTTCCTAAGTGCCACTGGTTCTTGATCATGTGCTACTTCTTGACATGGTTGAACATCGACCATTTCTTTTTGAGACAGTGACACTGTGTATTTCTTCTATCTATTTTTGATGCTTTCCGCATCATTCAATACTTTGCCTATGGTTGGTTGTGGTTAGTGGTTATGTTCTGTGAAGTTGGTTTTGACTTATAGCGACCAAGTATAGGGTTTCTGAGGCTATACATCTTTACAGGAGCAGAAATGAAGTCCTTGACAACTTCAATCTCTTCTCCATTGATAAGAATGCTGTTTATTGGCCCAGTGGTAAGGATTTTTGTTTTCTTAACATTGAGATCATATCAAAGGCTGTGCTCTGTGATCTTCAAAAGTATATGTTTCAAGTCCTCTTCACTTTCAGCAAGCAAGGTTGTATCATCAGCATATCGCAGGTTGTTAATGAGTCTTCCACCAATCCTGATGCCATATTTTTTCTTCATAGAACCCAGCTTCTCGTATTATTTGCTCAGCATACAAATTA
>NW_006408801.1:1435500-1448204 GCF_000296735.1 Chrysochloris asiatica | reverse complement strand
TGATGGTGAGGTCAAGATGAATGCCCAAGGCTGGCATGATGGTGAGGTCAAGATGAACACCCAAGGCTGGCATGATGGTGAGGTCAAGATGAATGGCCAAGGCTGGCATGATGGTGAGGTCAAACAGGAAGCAGAAGGACACAGTATGTGCATCAGTTCATTGCAATGACATGAAACTAAGAGAAGATGAGCACAAAAAGGAAGCATACAAACTCACCACGGGGAACTGAACTGTGTCCCTTCCAAATATGGTGTCACTCATAACCCGTCTACCTGTGGTTCTAATAGCACTTGTTGCTATAAATGGTTTCCTTCATTATGTGACTAAAGCAGTATTAGTGTAGGATGTATCTTAAGTCAATCTCTTTTGAGACAGAGCTACAGCAGATGAAGTAAGCATGAAAGGGGGAAGAAACTTGCAGATACCATGGTCCATGAGCTCCTCACAGAATCAGGAAACAAATTAGACAGAGACCAGGGTCTTCCACCAGAATGGACAGAGAGGGTGAGGGAGAGTAAATGAGCAAGGCTTCCCCTAAAGGAAGCCCCTCGAATTCAAACATCTCGTCTTCTGAACTGTAATAAGAGAAATGCCAGCTTGTTAAAGGCACTCATCTGTGGTATTTCTGTGAGAGCATCACTAGAGAAGTGAGATGTTCCCCCCAAATCAGAGAAGAATGAGCGCAGAGACACAAATTCCCTCACTGCACCTCTACCTTGCTGCCTGCAACACCTCCGGGGGGGGGGGACGCTGAGTCCCTGAAGTTGAAATGCAAACACGTGTGTATTCTAACAGTGGGCTGTCCTTCTCATACCATGTCATCACTTCCCTCCCTATCTGTCTAAATGCCATGATCTATCATTATTAACATGCCCTTACACATACCCTTAACCCTTTGCCCCACTCTTGTTTCATTATTCTTTCCTGGCAAACCCCCAACCTTGTTAAATCTTGCCCTCTGCTTAACCTGACTGGGTTTCCTCACAGCTAACAAAGAGTGGGGAAAACAGAACCTAGCCACTGGTTTCCCTTACACTCAGGAGCTTCCCAGCTGTCACTGAGCCTTCCCCTTACTCAAGCACTCTGCTCCTTCAGGCGACTGCTACATGCCCTGGCTCCTCCCTAGACTTCTGGCACCTTCTCCCAATCTCACTCCCAGCTGCTGACCTGGTTTCTGGTGCCATTCCTGGAGAGGAAATTCTGCACACTCTCCCCACAGACACCTGTCTCTCAGCATCTGGGCCCCCATACAGAGCCTTCAAGACTGTTAAAAAGCAGAGCTAAGGTCAACCTCTGTACTCATCCACTAAATCCCATCCTGTCTGCGTAATGCCAACATCTCTCCCTTGTCTCTCCCACCATCCTTGTTACCTCTCCACTAGATTATTCCTTTTAGTTTATGAAATGAAAAACAACTCTTGGCTCCTAGACCCCTCCAACTACTATCCCTCTGCTGTAATTTCTCCACAAGAGACCCTCTTACTGTTTCCAATTCTTCTCTTGACATTTTCTTTTGAGCCCACATTCACTTCAAAAACTCTTCTGAAATTACTTTTTTCAAGGTTGCCAATAATTTCCACTGGTGATTCCCAGTAGCCAATTCTGATTTCATTGTACTTAAACTTATATATGGTCTCTCGTAGGTCCACCTACCTATATGAACCTCCACCAAAACACCTACAGACAGCTCAAGTTCAACATGGCCAAAACCAGACTTGAACCTTCCCCATCTCAGTAAAGACCTATCCCACCATGTATATGATATATGACATATTGTTGTTGTTGTTAAGTATCGAGTCAGTTCTGATTCATAGTGACCATGTATAGGGTTTCCAAGGAACTGCTGTGGATCTGAACCGCCACCCCTGTGGTTTGCAGTCTAGTGCTGATCCTACAGTGCCACATCAGGGGTCAATATATCATATAGATAATAGATTATTTAAAAATCATATCAAATCAGTTCAGCAGTATTAAAACCAATGCATGCAAACGGTTGTGAAGGCTTCCTTCTCATTTCAAAAGAGACATGCTGTTTCTTCAATGTTGTAACAAACATTGAGCACAATTGTCAAAATGTGGCAAAATAGACGTTGTCTTCACCCAATAGGGTTTACATTAGTTTGAAAATCTACAAAGGTTTTAAGGAGCTCTGGTAACGTAGAGGTTGAGTCACGCTGTTAACTTCAAGGTCAGCAGTTCAAAGCTACCAGCTGTTTTGCAGGAGAAAGATGAGGCTTTCTGCTCTTGTAAAGATTTACAGCCTTGGAAACCCTATGTAGGGTCACTATAAATTTTGGACTACTAGATAACCCCATGGTTTGATTTCCTTGAAAAATTCCAAAGAGGAACAAGTTAAGCATGTTTAGAAATCCAGCATTAACACTGAGGGGAATGACTCAGACTGGTCCAAGCCCAATCCTCAGACGAGTTCACTTCACACCATCGAGCACTGTTGAGGCTGCCGGCCCATTGTCACTCAGACCTTAGGGGTGCGGGCTGCTGGGAAGCATGTATGTTTATAATAAATTCAGAAACACCCTTTGGGTATAAAATTCACCGTGATATTTGTTTGTATGAGATACATGTCATTTTTTATCAGGTTTTCCTTCCTAAAAAATTCCCTCAAAATAATTATAGTTTTCAAGAACTTGAAAAAGATCTAGATTGAAATGTAAAAGTGAAGCAACACAGATTTTAAGATGAAAGCCAAAATCAAATGGGTACCACTCTTTAAACAAATTGCCGTTTTCTGTGTTTGCAGGGCTATTAGTAATAACTGGGAGAATACAACTTTTGCTGTGTATAAGGAAAGCAGATTTGCTTTCATCCTACACCCACCGTATTTTTGTTAGAAGCACAATCTTGCTTTCCATATGTACGTGGATAGTTAACATATAAATGAACACTGCTCAGTCCCAACTCACAACTGTCCTATGAACAACTGAAGGAAATCCTGCTGGGCCCTGCCCCATCCTCACAATTACTCATGTGTTTGAACCCATTGTTGTAGCCACCTTGCCAGTCTATCTCTTTGGGGGTCTTCCTCTTTTTTTTTTTACCATTAGTGAGTGGTCCCTGCTGCAACATGCCCAAAGTATGTGAGACAAAGTCTCATCATCCTAGATTCTAAGAAGCTTTCTGGCTGTACTTCTGACACCAATTGGTTTGTTCTCCTGGCAGTCTCTGGTGTACTCAGTATTCTTCATCCACAACATACTTTAAATTCTTCAATTCTTCTTTGGTCTTCTGTAGTCCTTTTCTGGCTTTCGCATGTGTATGTGGCCATTGAAAAGACTCTGACTTGGGTCAGGCACACTTTAGTCCTCAAAATACCATCTTTAACACTTCCATGAAATCTTTTGGAGTAGATTTGCCCAATGCACCACACGCTCTGATTTCATGACTGCTGCATCCATGAACACAGATTATGGACCCACGTAAAAGGGCCTGATAGGAAAGTAGTATCCGGTAGAGTAACTCATACAGTCAGTTAAAAACTGCGTCATCTAGTAGTTGCATGAGTAATTTCTTTGCAGATTTTTTTGACACAAATTGGTTTTTCTTTAAGGTAAATTTTCAAATTCACAGCAGTCAATCCTGCATTAAAACTGGCTGATCAATTTTAATGAAATGCCCGGAGTCATAATAAAAAACGACACCTCTTTCATATTACAACAACAAGAAGGGATTTATTTGCCCCCAGGTTCTTGCTTCCTGATCCTAAATAAAGAAACCGAAGGGAAGTAACAGTGGCATTTTTAATCATGTTGCTTTTGTGTAAAATCCTGGCTTGTATATCACTGTTACACAAGCCCACAAGCGGCTCCCTGTGTCATGTGCTGACCTCTCAGGTATTCTACAAAGGGCCAGAGAGGATCATGGAAGGGGAAGCTACCGCAGCCTGCAGCCTGGAACTGCAGGTGTCTCATTGGATTTGTTGGAATCCTACCTTGATGCAGGTTTACCCCCAGACATGACTCCTTTCCACCTTCCCTTCCCATCTTACATCATCTTCAATCCCTGACCCTTCCAACGTGACTTCCATTTGCTGTGCTTTGCATTTCAAAATACTCCTAAGAAACCAGCCCATCACCCTTTTCCTGTAACTTCTTTTTGAAGAATATAAGACATCATCTGGTCACTCAATTCCAAATGCTTTTACATAGCCTTGACCTCAATGTCCCTCTGAAGATTGTGACTCCAAGAGGATGTGCACACAAGCTTCGCTACTGAAGACTGTCCTCCTTTGGTCCAACGACATTGTCTTGTGCAATCCTATTTCCTGTCTGTCACTGATCATATCTTCTTGGCACCCTTTGATGGTTTATCCTGCCCCTAAAAGTAATTATTACTCAAGGTTCTACCTGGGAACATCCCACTCTCCATGAACTCTCACCTCATGACTTCAAATGTAATGTCTATTCAAAGAGTTCCAAATTCTGCCTCTTCATCCCACAAGAGACCCTACATGTCAGAGATCAGCTCACTTGGGTATCGTTTGTAAATTTAAATGAAAGCACATTTCAGACTGTATTATGAATCTAGGTTTGTAGAAGAAGTTTGTAAGGGTGCTCATTATAAAACAAAACAACTGTAAACTTGACTAGGAGGGACTCTTGAATCAACCTCTTATCAGTATCCGATAAGAATATTTTAATTTATGAGAGTATCATAGAGCTAGCATGAGCAGAAGGTGGAGATTTGATCTTATTGTACATTGTTGTTGTTGTTAAGTGCCATCGAGTCAGTTCCAACTCACAACAATTCTGTATAGGGTTTCTGAGAGCGACTGGTGAGTTTGAACTGTTGTCATTATGGCTGGAAGTCTAGTGATTACCCTATTACACCACACCTAGGTTTGTATTACATATTTTGCTCTGCAAAAATTGACTTTTAATATGAATGGAATTATCAATAAAATTTAAATTATATTTACAAAATGAATACTAAGATATCAAAGGAAACTTACACCAGGATATAACTTTCCCTGAAACTTAAAGACTGTTATTGTTGTTAAGCGATGTCGAGTCTGTTCTGACCCATAGCGACCCTGTATAGGGATTCTGAGGAGTGGCTGGTGAGCATGAAACGCTGACCTTGCAGTTCAAACCGACCTTACAGTGCAGTGCATTAACCTGCAGTGCCATCCAAGGACTCCGCAAGTTAAATATCTGGCTGCCAAAATGGTATTTCAGACTTCACAAGGGAACTCAAGGTCAGTAGCCCACAGCTGATTCCTAGGAGGCAGAAGTCCTTTATGCAACCTTTTTTATCAACCCTGACAGCAGCCATCCCTCTCACAGAACTCTCTATTGTTGTTGTTAAGTGCTGTCGAGTTGGTTCCGACCTGTAACCTGTATAAGATTTCCCAGGAGTGTTTGGTGAGCTTGAATCACTGACCTTGTGATTCAAACCAACTTTGCAATACAGCGCATTCATCCAAGGTGCCACACCAGAACTCCACAGAACTCTCTAGTCCTCTATTCATTTCAATCATTGGTTGCAATGACCACACAGAACTCACAGATAATACTCAGGAGTAGGGGCTTGTTAGGTAAGTAACGGGTTACATCTCAGGATCAGGAATGGCATTAGTTCTTCAGTAAGGACAACTTCTTGGCCATGACTGTAAGCAAGTGTGACTTTGGCCCTGGACCTTGAGCTCTTAGGCCAGTTGAACTACTCCAGCCTCTGCTTTGCTGGAGTAACTATTCCAGAATTCGTTAGCTCCACCATTAAATGCCCATGGACACTTCATTCCACCAGTAAGTCTTGGCCCAAAGTGCTCAGCTCTCACTGTGTGGGTCATTGAGCCTAGCTCCCTCAACAAGAAGCCAAAGGACCCTGTGCTACCGGGAAATCTTCTGTCCAAAGGAGCGTGGCTCTTTCACTCTGTGTGTGGCTTTCTCACCATGACCGCCTTGCTCTGTGAACTGTAAAGCTCACTGTACCATCTTGTGCCCATCTCCTGTTTCTGCTGCCAATATGTCCTTCCCACTACTTCTTTCTATCTGTCTCCAGGAATACAGTTCTCTTTCTCTCTGTCGTCTGGGTCTAGGAGGTTATCAGTACAGGGACCCTGGGTCCACAGGACTCATTCCACTCCTGTTTCTTCTTCTTTGTTGTAGCGAGATTGCCTTCTGTTCTGGTATTAGTTATTTTTTTTAAACTTGTGGTTGTTGTTGTTGTTAAGTACCATCGAGTCAGTTCCCACTCATAGTGACCTGGTATAGGCTTCTAAAAAGTGGCTGGTGGGTTTGAACTGCAGACCTTGGCATTGGCAAGCCAATGCTTATCTTACAGCACCAAACCAGTACTCTCTTTCAAGTCTGTTTTGATAGTTGTTAAGTGCCATTAAGTAAGTTCCAACTCACAGTGAGCCTGTATAGGGATTCTTAGGATTGGCTTGTAAGTTAGAAACACCAACCTTGCGATTCAAACTGACCTCTCTGTGCAGTGAGGATTCTACAGAACCACACCAGGATTAGCAGATGACAAAACTAACCAATCTTCCTGTTATGGCTCTAGACATCTGATTTTTGTGGTCCTACTACCATGAGAGTTCCACATACCTTATTTGCATTGCTATCAAACTGTCCAACCCTCTTTGTGGACCACAAGTACGTCATTTTTATAGCCCTTCACTCATTTGAGTGAAGTTACAAGACCTTGGTGAGAAAGGGCTTATAAAACTAAAGTTCTCCCATGTAAACTATCATATAATTCACAATAAAACATTTAAAAAAAAGTGTAATACAACAACAGTGCACAACAGTGTAATAGAATATCTTAGCAACAAAGAGTGGCAAGACAGAGTTTTAAGGTTGACTTTTCATTGGAATGAAAATACACGCATATATATGGTCTCAACTTTAACTGGTCAATTTGATCATCACAACCAGAGTCACCAATGGACCAGAATTTAGACTCAGGTATATTTGAGTGCATATGTACAGGTCGAAGCCAGCAAACCTTCTCTGTAGATATTGCAGTATCCCCTTCCATGAAGACTCACCAAGACAAAAATTAAGTGATTTTCACCCTTAACCTCTCCTCAGTTCCCTGACTATATTTCAGCTGACTATGGTTGTTGTTGTTTTCAAGTGTCATCAATTTGGTCCTGATTCATAGTGACCCTGGGCAGAGATTCCAAGGAGTGACTGTTAGATTTGAACTGCTGATTTTGTGGTTAGAAGTCTGGTGTGTATCCTACAGCATCACACCAGGACTCCTTCAGCTGACTGCTGTCTGTCAAATTTTTATACAAAATCAAATTCATCTCTCCTGGTTCCGTTATTTCTGTTGGTTGTTGTTGTTGTTGTTGTTGGCTTCTAGCGAGTCAGTTCCAACTTAAAGTGTGACTATGTAGGGTTTCCAAGGAGCAACTTTTAACCACCGACCTTGCAGTTAGCAGTCCAGTGCTTATCATGCAGTGTCACACCAGAACCCCTTTTATTCTGTAACTTTCCCTACTTCTGTGTTACCATCTTCTAGTGACAAATTCTAATACTGCATACATATTTTTTATAAACTTCTTTATTGAGTACTGGATGAAAGTTTATACAGCAGATCAGTTTTCCATTCAACAATCTATACACAGTTTGTTTCACACTATTGGTTGTTATCCCACTATGTAAAACAACCTATCCCACTTCCTCCCTGTGCTCCGTTTCCATTCCTCCTTCTTTCCTAACCTTTCTGAACTTTCACCTTGCGGAAATGTTATCCTTTAGATCTCAATTGATTTATAATTTTTAGGACCATGTACCTCCTTTGTGCTATTATTTTCCCCGATAGATCTGTCTATTTATTGGCTAAACATCAGCAAATGAGGTGAGTTCAGTTCCATATGTGAATGGTTGCTAACTAAGGACCAACATCTCAGGGCATCCACTGGTCTGTATCTGACCAATAAACCTGACTTTGAATTTGGTTCCGGATTTTTCTCCTATTCTCTCCAGGACTTTTAAGAGCAGTTGGTAGAGGTAGCTGGTCACCATCTAATTCTTCTGGTCTCAGGGTATGCACATTGCTATTAGGGTGGTCCATTACTCCACTGACTAATAGTTTCCATGTGTCTTCTGTTTTCATCATCATCTTTCCTCCGACAGGGAGAGGCTAATGTTTACACCTTACATAGCATCCCATGAGCTTTGGCGATCGCAGTTACTACTCACCAAAGTAGAATGTGAAACATTATCTCTGTGAACTCTGTTATATCAATTGACCTTGATGTTCCTTGAGACTATGGTCCTGAGCCCCAAACCCAGTGACTCATTCCTATGAGGGGTTTGTTTTATAGCTAGAAAATTTTCATAACTTAGTCTTCTTTCTGCTCCACCACATTCATGGATATATTTGCAGCAAAGATACGTGACCATTTAGAAATATCATTTTTCAACCCCACACCCATTCAGCATATGTGTCTATTTATACATCAATTTATAGATCATCATTATTATGGGCTATAATGTGCAGGATTGCAAGGTCAGTTTAAACCACAAGATCAGTGGTTCAAGCTCACCAGCCGTACCATGGGAACTCATACACTATTTCTGTGTGTCTGAACTGACTCAACAGCACTTAACAACGATGATAGATAGATAGATAGATAGATAGATAGATAGATAGATAGATAACAGCATTTACCTCTGCTGCCATTAACTCATATACTCTGAAGTGGCAGCCACCTCCTGAGTTGTGCCCACTGTCCAGTAATTTGCTGTATGTTCTAGCATCTGAATTATCTTCTTACGCATGCTCGAATCAAATGTGCCCAGTAGCTTAAAATCTCCACTGACTCCCCATTACCTTACATCAATCCTTTCTTTTATTGAGTCATCCTTTGTCCATTGTTTTAGGTTCATGCCAGTGTTCAGATCTCTGGACATAGAAATGACACCATCCTAGCCTCTGCAGCAATGACACCAGAGTGTCCCAGGTGCCAGGACAGAACAAGTGGTGTGCATGGCTTATGGACACGGCTCTAGAGACTTTGTATAAAAGGAGGATGGGAGTGCCATAGAGTCAGTGGCAACACACACAGACTCTGCACAGTGTTTCTGAGGCTGTAAATCTTATCTTTCTCCCATGGAATGACTGGTAGTTTCGAACTGCTGACCTTAAGGTTAGCAGCCTGACTCATAACCACTACGTTCCAAAGCTCCCTGTAAAAAGGGGCAGCATGATGGAAGTTGTGTGTTAGGAAGACACCTCTGACAGTGGGGTGGAAGATGGACCAGAGGAAAGTGATGAGAAAAGTGGCTACAGAAATTCTCTGACAAAAAAGGTCAGAAATATTCACTGCAGAAACTTTGGTTATAACGTTTAGAAGTGAAGAGGAACAGATAGAATTCAGCACTATTGAGAGGACAGAATATTAGCATGTAGAGTCATTGGAGGTAGGAATTGTGGCATCAGAGAGGAAGCGGAATAATTTCTGTTTAATTTTCTTCCTGGGCCATTTTAAGTAGGGCAGAGAATCCAAGGAGGGAGCAAGAAGCAATGGTGTGTAAGTCTTCCGATGTGATGTGGTGTGGGATTTTATCTTAGGAAATCAATAGGAACATATTCATATTTGGTATTCATAAACTTGCTTAGTTTATTGAAAGGGAGTACTAGCAAGGCAGTCACGTAAGACCTTACAACATTCATTCAGAAGTGGGGAATTAGACTTAACAATTAAAACCACAATATTAGCTGTAACTGTGAAAGTCAAATATTTAGACTCCAGGCTTTTGCTTTTACCAAGAAGTCTAGGGAGGAAGGCCTTAACCAGGGCTCAATCTCGGCGGAGCTCCCTCAAAAGTTTTAGTCCAAGCTTGGAGGTGGTAGACAGAATCTCAGTTCCGTCTTTGTCTTCTCTCTGTGAGTGAGCAGAGTTTCAGGGTTTATATGTGAATTTTTCACCTTAACTCCACATATCCCGGGCCAATGGGACATCGACTAATAGTATTGTTTATTTTCACTGTAGAGTTAGTGAGAAGCCAAGTGGCACATCTTTTCTCCAAGGGTAGAGATTAGAGAGGCTGTTGAGATTTAGGTGGCTTTTTCTTGTGTCACAGCCTACACGTTCCAAGTCAGCTTAAAGGCAGTTTACATACGTTACACACTTCTCACGCTTCTATGGTTATATGTCTAAGCTAAAACATTTTCTAAACAAACTACTTATGACTTACAGGTTTCTAGTGAATTATGGTTAATGTAGAAAACCTTAAGAAGATAGACATATTTCTATTTCAAAATTCACATTATGAGTAATTCTACATATGTGTTTTGAAAACATTATAGTGATGTGCATCTTACAAGAGTATTATAGACCCAAACACCCTGGGAACTTAGTCTCCTGTGGACTTTCCACTTTCTATCTCACCATGACCCATCTCCAACATGTACAAGAACAATACGAAATGTAGGAAAGACATGTGGAGGTGCAGTGACGTTTGCTGTTAGTAATACCACAGAATACCAGGTGAAGAGGGTTCAGGGAAGAGCTCCAAAAATCTGAACCACACAGGTATGAATATTTAAAAGTTTGAAAGCTTATACAGAGTGGAACTTGTAGCAGAAGTACAAAATAGCATATTTTTTAACCTGCCGAGCTCAGTGGCCCAGAGCCAACAATTTGAGTGAGACCAAAAGGCAAGACCAAGCGGGGGAGCAGACCCACCATGGAATAATGTCACGTGAACCTCAGAGCAAAGGTAGAAAATACACTTTGTCGGTTTTGCTTTGCTCTGATTTTTTTTTTTTCTTTTCTTTTTTTTATTTTTGGTATCTTTTCATTGGCCCTCCCACTGTTTGTGCACCTCAATTCTGGTGACTAGAGGGAGTGCCTGAGGGAGTGGACACCCCTGACTCCCATCATTGCTGGATTCTTCTGCCATGTATGAGCACAGATACTCTCAAACAAGGAGCTGACCCTGAACTGGTTTTTCATAGTGATAAGGCCAGAAACATGGGTGTGGATAGGGAAAGACAGTTCAAAAACAAAACAGGCCGAAAATTAAATTAAATCCTGAGGTACAGCATAACAACCAACAGTAGCATCATGAAATTTATGAGGCAGCCTTGAAGGCAAGAAGTTGAAAGAGGACATTAAAGTCATACTCATATTAGACTACAGATTTTTGTTCTCTCCCTCCTCTCCCATCTCTATGATTATAGACTACAGTATCCAATCTAGGTTTTGTTGTTGTTGTTGTTGTTTTGTTATTGTTTTTATTTTTTATTTTGATTTTATTATTCGTTGCTTTTCTTTTCTGTTGCTGTTTTGCTATTTTATGCTAACCTTTTTACCTTTGGAGTGCTCTTTCTCTGTCTATATTACCCAAGAAGAGACTGCAACTACTGCCATATAGTCAAGCTACAATCTCACTCTGTAAAACACCAAAATTCAGGCAAGAACCAATACCAACTGCCATACACCAGGGAGGTAGACAACACCTGTGAAAGTTACTCTGAGTCAAACAATAAGAAGAGTAAAAAGGGAAACCCACATCCTGATCACATCTACTTGGAGGCAATCAGAAAGCATAAAAAATACCAAAACACACACTCAACTAAGTATTAAGGACACAGATAAACACTAAACATGTCCAAGAAGCAAAAGCAGATGATCATATCAGCACATGTCCAGAAATAAGATAAAATGTCTGAGACAAATGACCTAGAGGTAGACCTGAACTTCATTCTGGAAGGAGGGCAGGCTATGGAATTGGCTGAGAAGGAACTGAGAAAAATGATTATAAAATGTTTCTAAATACTTTACAATGGAGTTGAGAAAAATCAGGAAGAAGTCAGGAAAGCACTACAGGAACAATCAAATAAGATAGATACAGCATTGGAAACAATTCAAAACCTACAGAAAGAGGTCCAAATGATCAACAATAGAATATCAGCAATAGACAATACACTGAAAGGACAAAGGAGTAAATTAGAAGAGATGGAAGGCAGAACTAGTGAGCTGGAAGACAAATCTCTCAATACCACTAATAGAACAGCAAATAGAAAAAAGGATTAAAAATCTGAAGAAGGTCTAAGATTCATGTTGGACAACATGATGAGCAATAACTTAAGAATTATTGGCATTCCAGAATAGGAAGAATCACACAAGTCCACAGAGGAAATAGTTGAAGAACTGTTGGAAGAAAATGTCTCTAGCATCCTGAAAAGTGAAAAGATAAACATTCAAGAAGCACAATGAACCCCAGGAAGGTTAGCCTCCTTAGTCCAGCTCTGCAAAATCAAAGATAAGGACAGTATCCTGAAAGCAGCTAGAGAAAAGAAAAGTGTTACTTACAAAGACAAGCAAGTCAGATTAAGCTTGGATCTCTCAGCTGAAACCATGCAAGCAAGAAAGCAATGGGGAGACATATGTAAAACGCTGAAAGGGAAAAAACTGTCAACCAAGAATCCTTTATCCAATAAAGCTATCAATCAAATATGACAGTGTAATTAAAATATTTCAGGATAAACAGAAGCTAAGGGATTTTGCCAAAGCTAATGATGAACTACAAAACATCCTAAAGGAAGTTCTGTTGATTGAGAACCAACAAGAACAGACAACAACCAGAGACTGACATATGTGGCAGCACCTTCTAGAACTAAATTGACAGATGGTAGAGTCGAGAACAGAACAAAACTATAAAACCAAACTCAGAGAATCTGGGAGGTCAGTCTATGATCAAAACAATTACAATGT
>NW_006408801.1:1424464-1432487 GCF_000296735.1 Chrysochloris asiatica | reverse complement strand
ATATGCAAAAGATGGATATAAGACCTTTACCTCACACCTTATACAAAAACCAACTCAGCATGGAATAAAGACCTAAACGCAAATCCCAAAATTATGAAGGCCATTAATGAAAAACTCGGGACAAATGTGAGGGCACTAATTCAGGGAATACACAGACTACCAAACATTTTGAAAACTACACAAACAAAACTGGACAAAATAGGTGATTGGGACATACTAAAAATTAAAAGCTTACGTCCTTCAAAAGACTTCACCAGAAGAGTAAAAAGGGAACCCACAGAATGGGAAAAAATCTTTTGCAACGACACATCAGACAAGGGACTGATCTCTGAAATATATAGGAAACTACAATACCTCTACAAGAAAAAGACAAATAACCCAATTAAAAAATGGGCACAGAACATGAACTGACACTTCACCAAGGAGGAGATCCGGACAGCCAACAAACATACGATGAAGTGTTCACGATCACTAGCCATTAGAGAGGTGCAAATCAAAACAACAGTGAGATATCATCTCGCCCTAGAAATAATAGCAAAGTTCAAAAAAGTAGAGGACAATAAATGCTGGCGGGGATGTGGAGAGACTGGGACACTCCTGCATTGCTGGTGGGATTGCAAAGCGGTCCAACCTCTCTGGAAGCAATATGGTGTTTCCTCAGAAGGTTATATACCTTATGATCCAGCAATTCCTCTACTTGGTATTTACCTACAAGAAATACGAGCCATAACACGACTAGATATATGCACACCAATGTTCATAGCAGCACTGTTTACAATAGCAAAAAGATGAGATAGCCTAAGTGCCCATCAATAGAAGAATGGATAAACAAACGGTGGTACATACACAGATGGAATATTATGCTACCTTGAAGAACAACAAGGAAGCTGTAAGCTATCACATAACATGGATGAACCTTGAGGACATTATGTTGAGTGAAATTAGTCAATTGCAAAGGGAGAAATACTGCATAGGACCACTACTGTGAAAGACTAAGAAAAAGAACCCACACTAAAGAGGGGGTGGGGGAGGTGATTTTTTGCTGGTTACCAGGGTATGGGGAGGGAGACAAAGGTGGAGCACAGGGTAGGTTATAGACACAGGATAGTTTGGGTGCTAGGGAGGGCGGCAGTACTTGAGAAGGGGAAGGGGAATGGAAGAATAATGCAGATGGGAAAATAATTAGGCAAATTTGCATGGGCTAAATGGAACAGAGGTAAATAATGATGTATGCACAGCCTTGGAACAACAGCGCTCTGGGATACAGGGATTGAGACATGGTTGGAATGGGGAAAAGGGGGAAATAATGTTAAGATTCTTGGCTGCCTTTTGAATCTTGGTTTCTCTTGCATACCATTATAAAATAGACACATGAGGTAGAGAGAAAGGAATAGCCAGAAATATCACCATAGAAAGCTTGTAAGTCTGTCTTCTGCCTATAACTGATCGGAATACCTAAAATGGGGCTACAACGTGCTTAGTGAACAAGACTTCTTGCGGAGCCTCTGTGTTACATAAGACCATAGGTGAAATCCTGAACCTGACCCAGAATCTTTAGAGGTGGAAAATTTCCACTTGAAAGGACAAGCAGACCAACCTGGAACAACTAGAAGAAGAGAAGACACTTCTTGAAAGAAAGACCGACGGGAAAAATACAGAACAGTAACAGCAGTCCAACTGATTACTACAAGAACAAGTAAGTTGCTCACCCAGGAGACATCAAGGCAAGTGGTCAAGTCCCCTCAGGGAAAACCCCCTTCCAAGACTAAGACTCAATGGGAATACACAAGCAGACATGCACTCTGATCGGTGACCACGTTCGTCACTGATAAGGGGAAGTGAGGGAAAAACAGCAGTGAAGCTGCGAGCTAAGCCCTACAATGTTCATTCAACTTCTGTGAACCCAAGTGAAACCTGGTTGGCCAACATTGTGGCAAGACCTGGGGACTCTTGGGCCCAGGGTCAGTGACATAGTCACAGAAGACTAGAGTGGAGAGTGAAGTGTCCAGCTGATAAGAAGAGACACCATATGCATAAGAACACCCACACTTACAGATAATACCCACTTGACCTGGCTTCAATGACTGTATGATCAGAGATCAACTAGAAGAAAGAAGAGGGAAATAAAGAGTAACCTGATACAATTTGATGAACTTGACCTACACTTTTGTATGCAGTAGTTTAAAAGAGGGAACAAATCTTTACAGTGAGGATCATTCTCACCCCCTCCATACACAGAGTAGACAGGGATGGGCAACTTGGACATTGGCTACCCAAAATGGGGGCTAGAAAGACAAGAAGAGACTGGCTTACAAGCTTTCAAGAGGGATCCTAGATCCAGAGGGTACGGAGGAAGGTAGAATCTCTACTGAGTAGTATCCAACCTCTCTGGGCAGGGCTAATGAAAGGAGATGGGGATAGGTCACTTGTGGTACAATGGTGAATAATTGTTATCAGGACTGACTGTAAGGGTTGGAAATGTAAAGGTGGACATTTTGTAGCAAAAGGAGGGGACTGATTGACTTTGCAGTCCAGGAGCGGAGGTCCCTGGGACCATCAAGGATAAAGATCGGAGTGCGAGACCCTCCCCAGAAAAGCAGTGAAGCCAGATATTGAGGCAGAGACGATGATGTGGAGAGATGGAGCGGCTGGGGACTCTAGACCCAGAGAGGGAGACGGACTGTGTGTTGACGACCAGGGAGCAGGCTTGCAGGGTATACCCTCTGGTTGGTTGATGATGCATGGAGGGGATTGTAACCATGGCAATGAAACAATATACAATAGGATGAATGTAAAACTAATGTTCTTCCGTGTAAACATTCACATAACTCACAATAAAACATTTTTTTTTTTAAATGCATGGGATATTGGCAGATGAAGACGGTGATGGGCACAGAGACATGGTGAAAGATAATAGAAGGCAAGCAAATGAAATCTTCAAGAAGGAGGGATAGGTCCAATTCTACTGGAGGAAGAGAATAGTAGATTGGAAACATGATACTGGCTTGTGGCATGGAGGCAGCGCTCTTGTCATACACTCATGACATTTAGAATGAATCCTCAGGATTTTAGTTATGATATATTCCATGCTGAGACACCTCCAATCCAAACACCCATTAACTCCAAACTTGTCCATTGATAAGATGGTTGACATGCATTTCAATCTCATTAAAGGCCATGGTAGTCATGTTGGATCTTCACAGTAGCTGAATCTGTCATTTTAGTGGTAAGTAGCATTTGAAAAGCAAGTGGGAGTCATTTAAGATCTGAGTAAACTTGATTGTCATATGAATTTAATGCATATTCTTAATTACTTTCTAAATTACTGCAAGTGGGTGACTACTCTGGCTGCTATCCGTTTGTTCCCAGTACTCTCAGTTCACAAGAGACACATAGACCTTAATAAAAAGTTTCAAATGTTATTAAAAAGAAAGCTATTGGTCCTCAGTAATAAGAACCACATGCATATTTTCCTTTTATTTCCATATATTCCATGATGCTGTTGGGTGGATTCAGAGGCCTTCAAATTCTAAATTGGGAGTAGAAAGCAGGTTATGGGGATGGTATATTTTGATCTGAAGTTCAACAGCAGTCAAAGATTGATTTCAACATTCACTTTTTTTCCCCCCTCTCTGGGCAGTGAGTCCCCGCTGCTCTAGATTTTAAAACAACAAAGATTGATCTTAAACTCATTTCCATAAATATGCTGGTCACATAGAAAGCAGAGACATGTCCTGTTTGAAATATGGCACCTAAGCCCAAAGAGCAGCACATGCTTATTGTGAAATTTCCCATGAATACATAAGCTTCAGAGGAGCAGTTTCTTCAAAAAAGATTTTGGTCAACAGATTTGTGCTGAAATAAACTTCACAAGTTGACATGAACTTAATTAAAAAGTGATAAATCTCCCTTGCCTTGTCTATCAGCTATTTAAAAGGAGAGAGAAACTTCGGGCTCTGGCTATTAAGTCCCACTAGTTGGCGTTTACAAACACAATTTCCATCATATGTTCTGTATGATGCCCATGCATGTTACTTTCTTGAAAATGTAATCTGCGTTTTCATAGATCAGTTCTCATCATTTATATTCCTAGGGAAGAGCTCATTGAGGAGCCAATGTTGAGTTTACATGCTCTTAGTTTTATGTTCTTTTCTCTACAGTCAACAGGCAATGGTGGTGGTTATGTGCTGTGGAGCCGGTTCCAACTCACAGCGACCCTGTACAAGGTTTCTGAGGCTTTAAATCTTTACAGGAGCAGAGAGCCTCATCTTTTTCCTATGGAACTGCTGGTAGTTTCGAACTGCTGACCCTGAGGTTAGCAGCCTGATTCGTAACCACTATGCTACCAGAGGCAACAGGACTTGAAAAAGTTCTAAAGTTTTAAGTACATGAATTCATGTATTTAATGACTGCCTCAATTCTTCACAAATTAAGATGCTACAGCTACAGATGAATTCCTCAATCCACCTGAAATCAGTTTTAATCTGTATGAAGAATTTCATGGAAACACAGGAAAATCAGCCCTTTACTGGAGAAAAGTCTCCAAAATATAGATTGGATTGTGAGTGGTGATAGAAAGTTAGTAGCTCCTCTGTCCTCGAATGTGGTCTTCATAAAGATAGAAGAGATGGTGTGGTGGAAGTTACATCCTTAACGACACTGGCCTTAGTCTCTTCTGGTTGACTTTTATATTTAGAAATGACCAGAGGTATGATTCTCTCAATTATTTCTCCCCCTCCTACACTCTATTCAGTATCTTTGAGTCTTCTGCTTGGTACAGAAACTGTTCTTATCTCTTCACTCCAGGGCACGATAGAATACACCTTAGAAGCCAGGATGGCAAGCCTTCATCTCTCACACTTCAGACATATTATAAGCAGGACCAGCTCTTGGAGAAGGACATCGTGCTTGATAAAGTGGAGGATCCGTGAAAATGAGGAAGATGCCCAACGAGATGAGTTAACACAGTGGCAGCGACAGTGGGCTCAAGTGTGACAACAATTGTGAGGAGGACACAGGACCAGGCAGTGCTTTGGGTTCTGTTATGTATAAGATTGCTGAGCTGGAATTGACACAATGGCACCAAACAACAATAGCATAGAACTTACCGTCAGTATATAGACAACACTTTTCTCTTGGAGCTTCAAGACAAACTTTTAAGGGAAGGAAGAAAAACAAGTAAACAAACAAAAAACACCTCATTGCTTTTAAGTGCTTACTCTTGCAGTTGAGAGCCATGGGTTCCAAGGACTTATTTTGGACAAGAAACTGGCTTCTAATTCTATCAGGGTTTGCTGTGACCTGTGTTCCTGAGAGAACATTACAGACCCATGGTCCAGGTGTAGTGGAGGGAAGAAATATTTAAAAAAAAAAAAAAAGGGGGGGGGATTACCTATTTATAAATATAATGATAAAAGGAAATGAAAAAAGGCAATATTTCAAAGGTGTGGCACTGTGGATTAATGCACTGGATTACAAAGTCAGTTTGAGCTGCAAGGTCTGAGGTTCAAGTGCACCAGTCGCTCCTCAGAAATCCTATACAGGGTCGCTGTGGGTCAGAACCGACTCGATGGCACGTGACAACAACAGCAATAACCTATTACAAATAAATTTACATTGAAAACTTTGAGTTGACATTAATGAATATGCTTTAGACCCAGAAAACCCTAACCCATCAAGCAAATAAGTAAATAAATAAAAGAAATTTGTAGAAAATGTTTTCCTTTGCCTTGACTGAAATCTATTTGCTTTATGCATTTACAAACAATTTATAAACAATTTTTTCTGTCCACTTTGACATTTTAAGAAAAGAAGAAAGTCAAGATTTTTGTCAATTCCAGATTTCCCCGAGCGTTTCTCTGCTGATATGTTCTTTATAGTGATATTTACTGTATAGCTGAATACAAATCAAGATACATATTCTAACAAAGAATTTTTCTCACTTGTCAATTCACTTATACAAAGTGCCTAATATAGAAAGCTATAAAAGTTGTATTGCTTTTAATTTTAAGTTGATGAATTACACTTATTGGGAATTAGTTTAACAAAAAATAAAATCTGTGATGTATGGCTGGTTTCTCTAGAGTAACATTTTGTCATGCTTTCGAATCTGTCTTTCTTATCATCATTCACTTCTCTCTTGCCAGATCATCATCAAAATTAGCATCATAATGGTTTATTCTAGAAAGCACTTAGTAATCCCTCCTGTGTCTCAAATGAATTTTAAAAAACATGGAAGAGGAAAATAGAGCCTTTATATAAGACAGTAGGTGATGGAATTTCTTAAGATAACATACTTTATGGTTTCTTTAGACATAAAAGAAAGAAAAAAATATCATCCCATTTTACCTTCTTGTGTAATTGGGGGTGGGGGGTGTGGGGGGGGGGGGGGGAGGGTGGATGGGTAAAAGGCAGTTTCAATCCTTCCAGTCATGCAGAGGGAAAGTGAAAAGTAACTTTGCCCCACCAGAGAATGAGTTTCTAGGATGTGAGAAAGATACTAGGGCACCATGAGATTCGGACATACTGAACAAATACACTACACTGTTGTGCCCTGGGAGGGAACAGTGAGAAGAGAAATCCAGTGGAACTGAGCAAGTATTCGTCAGTCTTTCTTTTTGATACAATAAAAGTATTTCAATTCAATTTTGATGGGGGGAATTCTGGCCATGAAGTGAGAAGAGACTGGTAATTTATTCCTCACAAAAATAAGCATATTGTTGTTGTTGAATTCCTTTAAAGCAGTTCTGACTCATAGCAACCCTGTGTAGGATTTCCGAGGAGCAGCTAGTGAGTTTGAACTACCAACCCCTGAGGTTGAAATTGACATACAGTCCAGTGCTTATCTTACAGTGCCACACCAGGACAAGTATAAAACAACTATGTCAGGGCTCTGGAATTTAACCATATTTAAACAACAAATGGAGAAGTAGTTAATTATGAAAAATGTTTAAAAGTTGGGGGAAAAAACTATAGGCTCGTTAACTCCCCAAACCCTCACCTCCCAAAACCCCAAGGTGGCATTGGTGCTGAAAGTCCATAGGTCTTGCTGCCCAAGGTTCCAGTCTCCATTGGGGAAAGATTTGACCTGGCAGAAATGTAATGAGAAGATCCTGGAAATGAGAGAGACACAGAGGAGCTCAGACAAGTCCTGAACACAGATAGGCCTGTCCGACTCTAAACTATGATTCTGTGCTAGGAATCTGAAAGACCTCAGAAGAAAAGAAAACCCAAGTCAGCTGGGAGAACATATTAACACTGAATGTGCTCCTCACGTGCACACAGATTAAATGTTGCTGTTGTGGGTGTTGTGAGGTGCTATCAAGTCAATTCCAACTAACTGTGACCCTCTGAACAACAGAACGAAACACTGCCTGGTCCTGTGTCAGCCTCGCATTTGTTGTTACACTTAAACCCATTGCTCTTGTGAAGGTATCAATCCATCTCCTTGGGGATCTTCCTCTTTTTTGCTGACCCTCCACTTTACCAGGGACTGTTCTCTCCTGATAACACGTCCAAAGTATAAGAGACAAAGACTCACCATCATGGCCTCTAAGGAACATTCTAGCTATACTTCTTCCAAGACAGATTTGCTTTTGTTCTTCTGGCAGACCATGGTACTTTCAATATTTTTCTCCAACACCATAAGTCAGATGTATTATTTCTTCTATGGACTTCCTTATTCATTGTCCAACTTTCACATGTATAGAAGGCTATTGAAAATGCCATGGCTTGGGTCAGTTTCACCAATTCCTCAAACTAGTATTTTTGCTCTTGAACACTTCAAAGAGATCTTGTGCAGCAGGTTTGCTTAATGAAATATGTTCTTTGGTTTCTTGACTGCTGCTTTCATGAGTGTTGATAGTGGATCCAAGCAAAATGAAGTCTTTGACATGTCAATCTTTTATCCATTTATCATGATGTTATCTATTGGTCCAGTAGTAAGGATTTTTGTTTTCTCTACATAGAGATACAATTCATACTGAAAGTTGCAGTCTTTGATCATCATCAGTAAGTATTTCAA
>NW_006408801.1:1408897-1422181 GCF_000296735.1 Chrysochloris asiatica | reverse complement strand
ATCTGTTCTTCAGATGATCTCTAAATTCAGGTGGGATAAATTCAAGGTCATATTTTGGCTCTCGTAGACTTGTTTTCATTTTCTTCAGTTTCAGTTTGAATTTGCATATCAGTAATTGATCGTATGTTCCACAGTCTGCCCCTGGCCTTGTCTTCACTGATGATATGGAGCTTTTCCATCTTCTCCTTCCACAGATGTAGTCAATTTGATTGTA
Organism: Chrysochloris asiatica; assembly: GCF_000296735.1. Lineage (NCBI taxonomy): Eukaryota > Metazoa > Chordata > Mammalia > Afrosoricida > Chrysochloridae > Chrysochloris > Chrysochloris asiatica. Next base: position 1,421,967 of record NW_006408801.1, on the reverse strand, counting down.
AACATCCATTGAAAATCGGAACATGGAATGTACGACGTATGAATCTGGGAAAATTGAAGTTGTCAAAAATGAAATGAAACACATCAACATCAATATCTTAGGCATTAGTGAGCTGAAATGGACTGGTATTGGCCATTTTGAATCTTACAACCACATGGATTACTACACAGGAATGACAAGTTGAAGAGGAATGGTGTTGCATTCATCGCCAAAAAGAATACATCCAGTTCAGTCATGAGGTACAATGCTATAAGTGATAGGATAATATTCATGTGCCTACAGGGAAGCCCAGTTAATACCACTAGTATTCAAATTTATGCACCAACCACTAAAGCCAGTGAAGTTGAAATAGAAGAATTCTACCAACTTCTTCAATCTGAAATCGATTAAACATGCAATCAAGATGTATTGCTCATTACTGGTGATTGGACTGCAAAAGTAGGGAGCAAAGAGGAGGGACCAGTAGTTGGAAAATTTGGACTTGGTGATAGAAATGATGCTGGAGAACGAATGTACATCTCATAGGTTACGTTTAATCAGTCAAACTCAGAGGGTATTTAAGGATGTCAAAATAAAAAAAATAAGAATTCAAAAGAAAACTCAGCAGTCACCCACCCTCATGGGAGAGAGACGCTACAGCTTATCACCTTGCAAATCAAAGAAAATCAGAGAAACCAAAAAATACTCCGGGGCAAAACAAATCAGAGTTCAGAGAAGTTACAATCTGTTTTCTCAGCTGATTAGATTTTGACAAATCAGTATAAGACCTGCTAAGAAACAAGACCCTGGTGTGGCACTGAGGATACGCGCTGGACTGCTAAGAACAAATTCAGCAGTTCAAACCCACCTGTAACTCTCAGACATTGTATAGATGGTAGCTATGAGTCAGAACCCACTTGAAAGCACACAACAACAACAAGAAAAAAGAAAGTGTGATTCACACTGAGGGGAAAAAAAATGTAGCCAATAGAAACTGATTTTGAGTGGGCCCAGATGTTGGATTGAAAAGATAAAGACTCTAAACTAGCTGATATAAGCATACTAAATGATATAAGAAAACTCTATTTAAGTAAATAAAGGAAAATATAAGAATGATGACTCAACAAACAGGGGATCTCAAAAGAGTAATGGAAATTATTTCAAAAGAACCAAATGGAAATTCTACAGCTTAAAAGTACAGAAAAGGAAATGTAATATTCACTAAATGTGCTTACCAGTCGAGTTGACATGCCAAAAATCAGCATCAGTGAGTTTGAAAATAGGTCAAGAGAAATTATTCAACCAGCTAGAACAAATATTAAAGACAAGGAAACCTAGTCTCTAAGACCTGGGTGATACCCCCAGGTCTACCAGTATGTGTGCATGTACGTCCCAGAGAAGAGAAAGGAGAGAGCAAAAAACAAGAATGAAGAAATCGTCAGAGAAAGTTTCCCAAATTGAATGAAAAGTAGAACCCGTAAGCCCCACAAATCTCAAAAGGAAACAGAACCGAGAATAACAGGATAGACTGGAGTAGGCGAGAAACTGTCCAAGTGCGTACTAGACATGAATTAGTGCTCCAGGAAATTGGTACGTGTATATTTCAAATGGGGAGCACGGTGGGTCGATACCATAAGTACTGGACTGTGAACCACAAGGTGAGTACTTTAAGCCTGCCAGTCTCGGTTCCTTGGGAGAGAGATGAGCATTACTGCCCCCACAAAGATGTAAAAAAGCCTCAGAAGCCCTAAACAGGGTCCCTATGAGTCGGAACCAACTCTATGGCACTAAACAACAACAATGTTTTGGAATAGATTCGCAAATATGTTTCTTTGTGTGTTGAAGAGGGAGTACATGAAAAGCACTGGTCCCAGCAACCACTGATCTCCAGTTTTCTGTATGTTTCAAATTGTCATGAAACACTTTGGAATGCCTTAAGAAATTTACTCCGTGATGTCATGTTGTTGTTGCTATGTGCTGTGGAGTCAGTTCTGACTCATAGTGACCCTGTACAGGGTTTCCGAGGTTGTAAATCTTTACGGGAGCAGAAAGCCTCATCTTTCTCCCACAGAACAACTGGTAGTTTCCAACTGCTGACCTTGTGGTTCGCAGCCTGAGTCGTAACCACTACACTACCAGAACTCTGTGATATCATACATCTATTTAATTTCACATCTGTATACAAAATCTCCTGGTGTGGTGCTGTGAGTTAATGCACTGGACTGCAAGGCCAGTTTGAACAGCAAAGTCGGTGGTTCAAACTAACCAGTCACTCCTTGAAAACTCTATACAGGGTCACTATGAGTCTGAACCCACTGTACGGAACTCAACAAAAACAAAAACATACAAAATCACAGAGTCCTGGTTTGGTGCCATTGGATTAGCACTGGACCTCAAGGTTGGTTTTAACTGCAAGGTTGGCAGTTTAAACTCACCAGCTGTTTCTTGGGAACCCTGTACAGTGTCATTATGAGTTGGAACCAATGGATTACACTTAACAACATCAACAATACAGAATCATTCCAAAAATATTCATTAAGGCTATTTTGAGGCTTAGTTATAGGTAAGAGGCTTAGTTATCATTTGAGGCTTAGTTATCTAGATAAAATCTGAAATTAATCTGGTTTAAAATTAATATATTATTTGTGTTTCCATCTTTTAATTCATACACAGAGTAACCAAATTGTTTGATGGCTTTGTTTAATTTTAATTACACTAATCACATTTGCCACACCCACACAATTTAAAATAGAAGTGCAAGAACCCAGGTGGTTAGGAGAAATAAAATATTTTGACTTGGACCTATCTAACCGTTACCTTCCAAGTATCTGCTGATGATCAGCTTGTTAGAAGTCACAGGAAGAGAGACAGAGTTGCTTTCTTTTGTCATTCTTCTCTCTGTGTGGAGTTGTCTGTTTGCTCAGGGTCTGGGAGAAGACGACAGCCATGCCAAGAGAGTGGTCTCAACCACTGTGGATAAATCAATCCATCAAAAAAAAAAAAAAAAAAAAAAACAATTCCGCCATGAAACTTAATCACTAAAGGTCATGTCGGGGAGGGAGGAACAGATTAAATTAGCATAGTATTAGATATGGAAAATGATTTCTGTCAAAATCATCTTTACCACAATTATAATATGTTAATTACGTATTTCATTAAGGAAATTGATTATGGTTCACGGATGAAATCATGCCGAACGGCACCTGGAAGGAAGCAGAGGCGCCTGGAGCCTTCCTCTGCCCCCACCCTCCTCTCAGTGCCTCCCAGCTCTCTCCACTCTCCTCTCCCTCCCTCCCCAAAGACTCTCCACATCTCTGCCTTGCTTCCACATTTCCATTCTTTGCCCACAGTTGTCCATCCTAATTGACAAAGCAAGGTTTCCAGTGGGCTAGTCTCATTTAGGGGGTTGCTGGCTGTATCCCGATGGAGACCTCTGCCCTTGGAGACCTCCCCAGAGCAGCATGTCAACGTGGACAAGCCAAATGGGAAGCTTCTGAGCATTGCTCCTTTTCAATGTCTGATGACACTTTCAGTCTGCTCAATCCTGCACCCTCCATTCCCCACCGGGGCCCCTGTTCTCATGTTGCTTGGAGGGAGCCACAGTGGTCTGGTCAGGTCCGAAGACCAAGTAGTTAATCAAGGGATGCTGCCACACATCGTAACTCTGGCCTGGAAGCTGAGCCAGGCAGGAGTCAGATGTGGCCGAGTGCCAGTCATCTCAGAGCCTTTCCCCGGGATCACTCTGCCATTCTTTTTATGAGGTTCCACCATTAATCCATGGAAAATGCACATATGTTTACCATTCCAGAGTTTTATTGGGTGCTGCTTGTGGCCCACCCTCATGTCTCTTCAGAGATCCTAGGTGCTGGGAGAGAGGCTCCATCTTGGTACCCTCTCACGTGGGTCTTTTGCTCTTGGATGCATCACTGATACCTGGAAAGAGTGTGAGGGAGTGACAGACAGAGTACAGGAAGTAGAATACAGAGGCAGGGGTCATAGACACCCAGGAGAGAAAGAGATGCCCTGGAGAAATGCAGACAAGGTTCCGCCTCAAACAGAATGACCTTGATTTCCGAGGGTTCCTGCTGAAGACAATGTACAGATGCTTGTGTGTCCTTGTATGGAGAACTTTCACCACCAGAATAATCATTGTTGGAATTCAGCATAATTGTCAAGTAGGACTTGGTCATCAAGAGAAAAACGGTGTCGTGGAACTGTCCTTTAGCTTTCCAACAGTAATTACTTCAGTAATTAATCTCTGTCATTTAACTGTATTCCATTTTGAAAAGAGAAAATGGAAGAAGGACCGCTTTCAAACTAATTTACATCACAGTTTAAAATCCCAGAATAGAGCGAATCAGATGTCACATTTGGCCCTTTCAATGCGTTCTAAAATGGTCCCAGTACAATGGGATCAAAAGCAAGATGCAGAAATAGCCTCTTCCTGAAACTTCCACTTCAGGCTTGTCATGGGAACCCTCCTGGCTGGTCCGAGGGGCAGAGATGTCCAGTGAATGAACGCTAGGGGAGGGCAGGCACTAGGCAAGCTCTGCCGTGCAAATGGCATTCTGGGTGCCACTGGCAGGTGGGAGGATGGCCCACAATGCCACCTGAGTATGTATTAATGACATCGCCATGCAGTAAGTGAGGAAGTCTGTCCAGCAATCTCCTGCAATTCCTCCTCACCTCATTTCATCCTTTCACATTAACTCCTTTGACCTTGTTTATTGTATAGCTCATTATACTTCACTTTCAAAGCCATGCTTTCAATACATTAAAATTTCCCTCAATTTTTCACTCCACGTTTTAGTAAGAAAAAAAAAAATCTCTTTTTAAATAGCAACCCTTACTAAATGCTGCTCACAGTAGACTTATCCCAAGTTTATAATCTTATTTTTTCTTTTAGAAAATTAAATTCTTTTCATTCGTAACAAAGGTATTCCACAATTTGTCTAAGCAGAATCCATTATCAACTTTGAACAAAATCTTTCTCATCCTGCATTCTAGTAAAAATGTAAATGTCTGTTATTCTCACCGAAGAACAAATCTATGGTGTGGTGGTGCTGTGCTGTGGACTGGTTCCAACTCACAGCTATCCTGCATAGGATGTAAGTCTTTACAGGAGCAGAACGCCTCATCTTTCTCATGCGGAACGTCTGGTATGTTTGAACTGCTGACCTTGAAGTTAGTAGCCTGACTCTTAACCACTATGCTACCAGAGCTCCTTCAAGCATGTGATGTAGTTGTTGGTAAGTGCCATCAAGTCAGTTCCCACACATAACAACCCTGTACAGGGTTTTCAAGGAGAAGCTGGTGAGCTTGAACTGCTGACCTTGCGGTTCAAACCACCTTTGTAGTTAACTGTGATCATACTCATGTTTGGCTAAGTGGGCTGCATTTCTTTGTCTAATAAGGTAGAGATGAGGAAGGGCCTTTGTGTTTTACCCCTACAGAGGTGTGATACAGGTGAACATTTCAGTTCCAATGCACCATCTTCAGGGTCACTAAAAGTCAGAGCCGACTCAACACCACTGAACAACAACAATCTTCCACTAACTCATCTCTTGAATTCTTACAGAGCATCATTCTGTCTATGTCAAAACAGAGAAAGAAGAAGTTAGCTAAGATCGATGGAGCAGGAGGAGGCTAAGCTGTTCTCCTGTCAGGAAAGAACCACGGCAAAGTCCAAGGGAAGGAGGACTAGACAGTGTGCTGGCAATCGGGGACGGAAGCAATGAAGCCAGGTGACAGACCATGGCAAATAGCATCTCCTTGCTCCACCTTGCCATCGCTTACTCTAACCAGAAAGTTCTCCGCCAGCAGACCTGTGATTCCAGAATCTGTGAACCACCATCTCACAAAAGCACACGTGTGGGTGCTGTGAGGTTGTTTATCATTGTTGTTGGTCAATTCTGGTTTCCTTGTAAAAGGGAACTTCATGAGTACTTCATCGTATGGATTAGACCTGCACCTCTTGTTTCTTTTGGCTTTCCTCTTTTGGACCTAGAGTTCTTACCTGTTCTGCTAGTTCTGAAGATGGACTTTATAGGTTCCTTAGAAAGTCCTCAATGCTTTCTGGCAATGATAACAAAGAAGAAGAAGAAAGAAAGAGAAAGACCAGGGCAGGTATCTGCATAGGACAACGACCCTCAGATTACAGAAGGCGAATCATGATTCATAGATATAAACTCTATGGAAGATTCTAAACAACAGAAAACTCCTACACGCTGTGACAGGGTCAAGGCGCATTAAGTAAACCGGCTCCCAGGCTCTGGTTAACAAACCCAGATCCACGCCCCGCCCACCGCTCCCCAGTGCTAGCTTGTAATCCTCCCAAACTGGACAATGCCTTCTGTCTCTCCCTGTCTCCTCCCCAAATCAGAGATCAAAGGCTGCATTTGTAAAGCAAATAGTTGGAGAGTTACAGCAGGGTTTGATGAAAACCCACTCCAGGCCTCTTGGGAGATATTACCTTCCTCATTATTCCACTGATTGGCCTTATTTCATCCAAGGATTACTGCACATTCTCCTGACGGCTGATGAGCAACTTCATGAATATACAAAATAATCCGGCGGCACTGGGCCAGCACTGATGGTTATTGTGGTGCTCGGAGGAGCGGCCTCCAATGGGCTGCCGGAGACGCGGAACCCTTCCTCCCCACTCTCCATCTGATTTTTCCACAAGGATCCTTATTAGACTATTTTTCACGTGTCTGTAAGAGAAAGAGAAAGGGAGAGATATTGCATCGAGTTAAAAATGATCAGGGAATTCTGGGTACCAGATGTTTTTTGCTTAATATTGCAAAATGGCTTTTATTAGATTACACTAAGCACTTACTAACTACAGTGAAACTGCTGTGCAAGGAAGAGCTGATGGGAATGGTGCCCTAAATAGCTTCCCTGGGTTTTTTCACCCTTCTTTTCTTTTTCAGTGCACAATCTGAAATGTGTGTGTGCTTACTCACAGAAGTGTGTGTGTGTGTGTGTGTGTGTGTGTGTGTGTGTGTGTGTGTGTGTGTGTGTGTTAGAAACTGGTGATGTCGATTGCAAAAGGAGAGCCTCGGATATAAAATTACCAAGCACTGTTGCCCACTGGCCAGGAATCATTCTGCATCACACTGAAATCCTGTCTCTGGTCAGAGAACTGGGCCAAGGTGTTAATGAGACAGTAATGACAGAGAGCAAAGGTGTTTATTTTCAGAGTCAGTCTACCAGAAACAGCTTTGACATAGAGTGTCTCTGACGGCTCCAGTCTCTTCTGAGGGCTCCAGTCTCATCTCAGAACTCCAGTCTCTTCCGACAGCTCGTCTTCTCTGAGGGCTCCAGTCTCCTCAGGTAGTTCCAGGCCCCTCTGAGAGCTCCAGTCTCTTATGATGGTTCTAGTCTCCCCTGCAAGCTCCAGTCTCCTCAGGTGACTCCATTCTCTTCTGACATCTCCAGTCTCCCCTGAGGGCTCTCCAGTCTTGGGTTGCGGCTACTTGTAGGTGCCATGCTTTCCTCTCCTTTCTTTTTGTCATGAGTAGCTTCTAGAAAGTAGGGGAGAATTCCTTCTCCAGGAGAACAGCCCTCAACAGAAAGAGGGAAACTTGCATCCGACTACCAAAAGAGTATTTAATCCCAATTATTCTAACCTAGCAAGAGGCTTTCGAGTGGTTTTCACCACCTCTAAACCAATCAGAGCCCTTGCTTGCCAGTGTTGCCAGTGTGACATTTGATGTTGAAGGCTGTGATTGTCATGTATGACTGTATGCACTGGTCCTAAAAGGACTGATGAACTTCTCTGGGCCACCGACGTCCTCTGCTTCATTGTGCAATGTGTCACATGCAACAAAAATGACCAGAATGAGTGGCCCTTGGTTTCTTCCCACCACCTTGGCCAGAAATCTTCTCAGAATAAGAGACGGAAAACGGATAGACCCTGATCCACTCAGAGATTTGCCTTGTCAGTGACGCCAGGGCTGGTACAGACTTCCTTCAGAAGTTTTCTTGTTTTGTTTTTTACTATTTATTGTTAATTGGATGGTGGTTTGTAGAGCAGGTCATTTTCCCACTCAACAATTCATGCATGTTTTGTTTCATGACATTTATTGACTGCAATTCCCATGGGTAACATCCTTTCCTGTTTATATTCCATTCCTCCTACTTTCCTAACCCTTCTAAACTGGGTCCTTGGGTAAATGCTGCCCTTTGTAGAAGTCTCGGGTGGCTGACTGCTCTATGGTCTGTGTAGCTCCCTAGTGGCACTGCTCCCCTTATAGACCTATCTGTTTCTTGCCTGAAAAGAGAACTATGAAGGGTAACTAAGAGCCATAGCCCCAGGGATTACACCATCTCTACCTGACCAGTAAGCCTGGACTTGTTTATAATTTTGAGTTTTGTCCCATATTTCCTCCCACTCTAGCCAGGCCCTCCTAACTGACCCCTTAAAGAACAGTTGGTAATGGTAGCTGGGCACCATCGACTTCCAGAAGGTTTTGTTTTGTAATTTTTTTTTTCTGTGCATATGGCTGCACCTCTCTCAATCTATAAAATTCTGGAGGAATTAACACTTAAGGTTATAAATGTGAAGGCATTTTAAACACATTAGTCTATAGACACACATATGTGATTCTAGCCACATCATTACAGCTACTGTACAAGAATGACTTCCAATTTTATTTTCAGGCTGAAAGCAGATCCTGTGTGAGTTTCCAGGGGTATGCGACTGTAGTTACGTCTGTGAGGGTTTCTGTACACTTTTATAGCTCCACACGCTTCCTGGTCCAATCAGAAACTAGACTTGCTTCCTTTAAGCAGAAATAACCTCAGAGTTGATCTGGGGGAGATCTGTCAGCTGACAGGTCTTGGCAGGAAGCTGATGGTTGAAGTAGCGCTATGTGTTCATCCAGGCTGCTCCACACAACCACCTAGAACAGGCAGGTAATGAATTGACAATTCATGACTGAAGTGTTATGAGTGAAACATTTAAAAATAGCCAAAAGGTAGCGACACCAAAAAACTCTGAGGAAACATTAAATGAATATAGTGTAACACATTATCTGCTTCGGAACATCCAAAAAGCTCAATGAACTAAAACATTGCATTAGGCCAAGAATAAAGCTCAAAATTAAATTGGCTCTGAAAGATCTAGAGTCATAGCTTATGCACTAAGAATACAGTAAATTTGGTAATTCAATCTCATTCTCCTTACCTCTGATGTGCACACTACAAAGAACACAGGGCTCCTGGGATAAAGGCTGGAGAAAAAGACACAATTCTGATCCCCTCTGCTTACCTGGTGCCAGAAAGCAAAGGCAGGGGGAGTCATATTAATGTTGATTTTTTTTTTTTTTACTATAAAATTGCTTTCATTTTCCAACGTTTAAGTGCAGCGAATGTCAGCAAACATAAAATATGAACAACTTTGTAAAAGATGGAAAGCATGCCCAATAAAGCAGACATATTCAAAAACATAATACTGTCCCCTCAAATCAATAAATAAAGACAAGCATTCCATACACTAATGCATTTATCTATGACTATTATAAATTAGTTGCTTGCCAGAAAATACACTTCTTAGCACAAGTGCCATTATTTAAAGTTGTCTATTTAATGCACACTTAGTATATTTCCTCATCCAAAGCCCCTCTGCATAATTAGACAACATCCATTCTTAAAAACTAAAGTAGATGCCAAAAAGGCAATACATAAAGCCTGACGTGTTACAAATTTACATCTTCAAAAGTTATGTGTAGCTTCAGAGAGAAGAAATTGCAAAAAGATCACTATATTATGACGACCCCAGTTTTACATGTGTGCTTCCAGAGTCTGCTGAGAGTCCTGCAAGATAGAACTCAATCCTTCTCCTTGTCATTGGCAAATATGCATTTTCTAGGTCAGTAATGCTCTAACAAGACTGGGGAGTGGACCTTCAGTGACTTCCTGGATTATGCTTGGGCCCCTGGGTCACCTGCCGCTGAGTTCAGCACAGAGGTGCTCTCTATATGGCCATCACCTGCACTATGCTGTCGTGGATCATTCTGGATCCACATGCCACTTATTTGCAGAGCTCGAGGCATGCTCTTGGTAAGAAAGTCTAAAGACTGACATCCAAATCTACACGTTGCCCTGTCCCTCTGTCTTCCTCTTTTCTCTTGCCAAACAAGTACGATTGTCAACAACTTGATTCCAACTCATGGTGACCCCACGAGTGTCAGAGTATGAGGGGCCTTGTGGAAAATGGAATTAAAAGATAATGGAACGCGCCCATAAACTTTTGAAGCCCTCTCACAGAACTGTGCTCCATAGTATATTCAATACTATTATTTAAAAAGTGAATCTCCAAGCCCTACTTCTAAGGCAACTCTAGGGGTACTCAGACCTCCAACAAAGCTGTGTGCAGTGGAACCATGTGAATTCCACTGTGTGGATCATGCAAAACTATGGATGGATAATAATGCAAAGAATGGGTATTCCAGAACACTAAATTGAACCTGGACATAGACTATGAGGCAATCGTTGGAACAAAGAAGAGGTACTGAATGGTTTTAAATAAGGAAAGATGTGCACAGGGTTGTATCCTCTCACTGTAATTATTCAATCTGTATGTGGAGCAAATAATCCAAGAAGCTGGATTGTATGAAGAAGAACATGGCACCAGGATTGGAGGAAAACTCATTAACAGCCTGCCATGTACAGATGACAAAATCTTGTTTGCAAGAAGCTCAGAGGACTTAGAATACTTATTGATGAAGATCAAAGACTATATAGACTTCATTATGGGTTGTATCTTAATGTAAAGAAAATGAAAATATTCATAACTGGACCAATAAATAGCATCATGGTAAATGGAGAAAATATTTAAATTGTTAAAAAGACTTCATTTTACTTGGCTCCACAATCAGCATGCTTGGAAATCGCAATCAAGAAATCAAATGACATGTCTCACTAAGCAATTCTGCTGCATAAGACCTCTATAAAGTGTTCAAAAGCAAAGATATCAGTTTGAGGACTTAGGTGTGCCTGATCTAGCCCATGTATTTTCAAGTGCCTCATCTGCATGTGAAAGTTGGACAATGAATAAGGAAGATCTTAGAAGAATTGATGTATTTGAATTATGGTATTGGTGAAGGATATTCAATATACCTTTGACTTTCAGAGGAGCAAACAAGTCTGTCTTGGATGATGTGCATCCAGAATGTTCTTTAGAAGCTAAGATGGAGGATCAGTGAAAAAGACCCACAATGAGATGCAGTGGCATAGTGGCAGCAGCAATGGGGTCAAACATGACAATTGTGAGGATGGCACAGAGCCGGGCATGATTTTGCTCTGGTGTGCCTAGGGTTGGCAGACTCGACAGCACCTCACAACAACAACAGCGAAAACCACCTAGGGACTGTCTTTACCCGCACACTCCTGTTATTTTTCACATGTCTCTGTTATTACATCTCCAAAGCCTAACATTGCCCTCTGATATTTCCAAAGTCTTCTTTAACAAGTAGATTCTAGATGTAAATTAACTTGACTTGTTAGAAGACGTAAGATTATCCTTTTGGATTAAATTATGTTGAGAGTGAGTGGAACATTTGGTGCATGGTGCCTAGACAGAAACCCGCAGCATTCTAACATCATAATAATTGATGATGCTCAAAGGACTCTTTGCAGAAACCCTCTTCTTCCTTCTCGTGTGATTTGACTGAAGGCCTTGCTCCTCCTTCCATCATTCTGGAGAACTGAAGACAACAGTCCTGCATGGTCACAGGCTCTTGGAGTCTACCAAACACACATTTTACATGGAGGAACACTGTGTCACAAAAGTTGAAAGTATTTGACAAAAAGGTCATTTTTCTTTTCATTTCTGTTTTTCAGATATGTCTGCAATGTGAGAAATCAGTTTCCAAGAAGTCCCTGTGATGGTAAATTTCCCATGTGTAGTGTAGAAGCGGCTGTGAAGGTGTTCTGTAGATGTGGTTAGCGTTGACGATTATGTGGCTTTAAGTAAAGATCCCCTTTGATAATGCGGTGGGACTCACCCAATCAGTTGAATCTTAAGAGAAAAAATACAATTCACTGGAAAAGGAATTCTGGGTTAGGAGAGTAAAAATCCAGCTGTATTTTCCAGCATGCTGTTTAATGGAATCGATTCAATGTCAACGAAGTAGGGTTTTGTTTTTTCTTTCCTCTGAATTTTAACTTGCCAGCTGCCACAATTGCATGAGTCCTCTCTGTCCCTCTCTCTAGCTGACATTAGAAAGTTTGATGACTAAAAATAAAAAATGTTTTAATTAAGAAATTCTTGGCATTTCGATCATAAGTCCATTTGGTCTAGGTTGGGGTAGAGGTAAGCTCTTAGTTAAAATAAACAAAGTCTCAAAGGAGAAAGCTTTCTTTTTATATATATATATAAAAAGCTTTTACTGCACAGTGAGTGGTAGTTTATATTGGAGAACATCAGTTTTGCACTGATCCTTTCATATTTTGTATCAGTGCAATGATTCCAATCCATTCCGTACATCACCATTCAACAGTATTTGCTTCTATTCCTTCTGTTTTGTGTTTTTTTGTTTTGGGGTTGGTTTGTTGTTGTTGTTGTTTGTTTTGTTTATGTACACAAAAACACTCAGGAACATATAATCATCTGAACAACCCAAGGACACATTCTGCAAGCCTGCCTCCTGGCCACCAGCACACAGCCTTTGCCTTTCCATGAGTCTAGAGTCCTCAACTCATCTGTCAGTTTGTCATACTGTGGTGCCTTGTGAGTTGCTGTGATTCTGAAAGCTATGCCACCTGTATTTTAAATACCAGCAGGGTCACCCATGGTGGACAGGTTTCAGATGAGCTTCCAGACAAAGACAGACTAGGAAGAAGGAGTAATGAACTACTTCTGAATATTTAGTCACTGAAAACCTTATGAATAGCAGGGAAACATTATCAGATATAGTGCCAGAAAATGAGCCCCTCAGGTTGGAAGGCACTCAAAATGCAACTGAGGAAGAGCTGCCTCCTCAAAGTAGTTAACTGTGATAATGTGAATGGAGTAAAGCCTGTGGGAGAAAAGCCCACAGGACCTTCATTTGCTGATGAGGCACAACTCAAAATGAAGAGAAACA
>NW_006408801.1:1398194-1407842 GCF_000296735.1 Chrysochloris asiatica | reverse complement strand
CCTCGACTTTCATTATTGAAAGATTCACTGGGCAAATTATTGAATGATGCAGAAAGCATCAAGAGAAGATGAAAGGAATATACAGAGTCACTGTACCAAAAGGAAATGGTTAACGTTCTACCATTTCAAAAGGTAGCATATGATCAAGAGCTAATGATACTGAAGGAGGAAGTCCAAGGTACATTGAAGGAATTGGCAAAGAGCAAGATACCAGGAACTGATGGAATAAAATTTGAAATCTTTCAAGAAAGTGAGGTGGCACATATCTCTGCCAAGAAATTTGGGAGACAACTATCTGGCTGACTGATTGGAAGAGATCCGTATTTCTGACCATTCCAAAGAGAGGTGACCCAATGGAATGCAGAAATCATCGCACAATCACTTGAATATCCCATGCAAGTAAAGTTTTGCTAAGGGTAATATAGAAATGGCTACAATCATACACTGATAGAGACCTTCCAGAGGTTCAAGACGGATTCAGAAGAGGCCGTGGAATGAGGGATATCATTGCTGATCTATGATGGATCTGGTCTGAAAGCAGAGAATATCAGAAAGATATTTACCTGTGCTTTATTGACTACACAAAGGCTTTTGATTGTGTGGATCATGACAAGCTATGGACAACATTGCGAAGTATAAGTATTCCAGAACACTTAATTTTGCTCATAAGGAATCTGTAGCTGGACCAAGAGGCAGCTGTTCGAAGAGAACATGGGAACACTGAATGTTTTAAAATTAAGAAAGGTGTTAATTTTATTTACTGAAGTATTCTTTCACCATACTTATTTAACCTGTATGCTGAGCAAATAATCTGAGAAGGTGGGTTCTATGAAGAAAAATGTGGCATCAGGATTGGAGGAAGACTCATTAACAACCTGCGTTATGCATATGATACAACCTTGCTCGCTGACAGTAAAGAGGACTTAAAACATTTACTGATGACGATTAAAGAGCACAGCCTTCGGTATGGATTGCATCTCAATGTAAAGAGAACACAAATCCTCACTGGACCAATAAACAATATTCTTATGAATGGAGAAAAGATTGAAGTTGTCAAGGCCTTCATTCTTCTTGGATCAACTATCAACACTCATGGAAGCAGCAGTCAAGAAGTCAAACGACGTATTGCATTAGGCAAATCTGCTGCACAAGACCTTTTTAAAGTGTTGAATACCAAAGAAAGGAGCAGTCACTGGAGAAGGATATCTTGTTTGGTAAGGTGGAGGGTCAGAGAAGGCGAGGAAGACCCCCAATGAAATGGATTGGCCAGGTGGCAGCTTCGACGTACTCAAGCATGGCAACAGTAGTGAGGTTGGCCCAGGATTGGGCAGTGTTTTGTTCTGCTGTGCATAAGGTCACTATGGGTCCATTCTGACTCGATGGCACCTAACAACAACAACAACAACAGAGTCCTCAATTGCTCTATCTTTTAATGTCATCATCTTTGTCTCCCTGATGTCACTGCTTCTCTGGATAGAGTCCCACACTCTGCTCGTGTTCTTCCTTGATGGTTCTAGGGACCTCTGTTCCTGGAATGTAAAATTAACAGCTCCCCCTTTTATATTACAAAACTTCTACCTTTACAGTTGTCACAATAATAATTATTCATGATAACATTTACTCACTATTGAAATCATAACAATCTTATCCCCATCTCCTTTCACCACACCTGCCTAGACAAGATGGAAACTGTTTAGTGGGAATTCTACCTTCCTCCGCACTCTGAAACCAAACTCCCTCTTGAAAAATTGTAAGCTAGCCACTTCGTACCTTTGTAGTCACCCCCATTTTAGTTAGGCAAATGTCTAAGTTGCCCATCCCTATTAACCCTGGGTCCAGAGGAGATATATTTGATCCTTGATGTGAAGACTCCTTCCCTTGTTGTTGTTGTTGAGTGCCATCGACTCCTTCCCTATCAGCTAGTATTTTGAGCTACTACATCCATAAGTATAGGCAAAGTGGAGAAGAGCTTTCTTGACTTACAGTCCATTCTGATGATTCCATCATGAATCAGTTCT
Source organism: Chrysochloris asiatica (assembly GCF_000296735.1). Classification (NCBI taxonomy): domain Eukaryota; kingdom Metazoa; phylum Chordata; class Mammalia; order Afrosoricida; family Chrysochloridae; genus Chrysochloris; species Chrysochloris asiatica. The sequence goes on along the minus strand of NW_006408801.1, from coordinate 1,405,824 downwards.
GACTTTAAGTCTAATACTCCATTTTTAAGTTTTCATTATTATTTCCTTTTCTGTCAGTATACTTATCAATTGAATATTTGTGTTTGGGGGTTGGCAGGAGAATGGTAACGTCATCAAATTATGCACTGCAACATTATATGGAATAAATATCATTGATGTACTAAGAGTAATAAATATAATTGATGTACTAATCATAAGATGTACTAATAAAAAATATAGGATGGTCCTAAGGGCTGCTCATCATACCTCGAACATGTCATAAATTGGAAATTATTTGTAAAATCTGTAAAGTCTTGTTGCTGTTAAGTGCTGTAGAGTTGGTTCTGACTCACAGTGACCCTGTATAGAGTTTCCAAGGAGAATCTGGTGGGTTTGAACCACTGACCTTGTGGTTAGCGATCCAGTGCTTATCTTACAGTGCCACACCAAGAGTATCATGCAGATAATTTTCACAAAATGAAGCCAGACATCAAAAGTGGTCATTTGGATGGAAAGAAATGGCTCTTTATTTGTAATCAGTTTGGGTCAACTTTAAGAAGTTGGTAGATTTCAAAAACTTCTTGAAAAAGGCTCCTTCTCCTCATGCACCACCTACTCATCCTTTAGAACCAGCAGATCCCACAGGTTCACAGTGGTTTTTGTCCCTAACTCCCTGTTACATCAACATGTGAAACCATGGACGTCTGTCCAAAGTATCAACCTTTCTTCCTGACTGACAGTGGTGATTTGCTCCAAATCCATTTTCTCACAGATTTCTGGATTTTTCACATTTACTTAGCCTGTTCTGACACCATCTTGCTGTCCTTAAACAGGTGAACAATGAATGATAACTAACAAGTGAGTATCAGACACTGGTTCTGTCTTACTGTAGCCCGCTAAGGGTTTATTTCTTGATAGTAAATCTTGCAGCTGACAGTATTCAGGAAACCACTGGATGTTTCCCAAGAGGTACATACAGCAAGGAACGAGCAAGGGCTGGAGGTGGAGGGTCGGCCTCAGCTATGGAAAGATGCTCACGTATAGGATGAGGAGGTGTTCCCAGATGAATTGGGAAGGGCGCTTGGCCAATACACATGTATTTACAAAAGGGAATCTGAACTGGAAGCTCATGGCCACTGGAGAAAAAGAAGTAGCCTACATATCATAGTCAACATGGCCCCAAATTACAACAATGGCAAACACCGTTGCTGTGATCGTGTCCCTGGCTTTTCTAATGGTGCCTACCCACTGCTAGTGAACAGATGATGTGCTTTCCATAATACTGTATAGATAATATCATGTAGGGGGTTACATGTTGGGCTGCTTACCACAAGGTTAGCAGTTCAAAACCCACCAGTCACTTCATGGGAGGATGATAAGAAAGTCTCAGAAACCCTGTGGGCGAGTACTGCTCTCTCCTGTAGGGTATCTGTGAGTCAGAATCAACTCAGTGGTGGTGGGTTGGGTTGGGTTGGGTCTGCTCCCACCAACACCCTGTCACCCACCACCACACCAACACCTGTTCCTCTGGCCTCCACCTACAGCTCCAGTAATGGGGACAGCAATAACACGGGTGACCAGAACTGGGATCCCATAAATGATTGCTGGTGAGGCACTCTAGGATAAGCACTGACTGTTAACCACAAGGTTGGTGGTTCAAACTCACCAGTCATTCCTCAGAAACCATAAACAGAATTGCTATGAGTCAGAATCAACTTAATGGCATTTAACAACAACAACATGTAGAGACAGGTATGACTGGGATTTAGAGAATGTGTTTCCTCTAAAATATATCCAGTGGGGCAAACTAAAGGATACTCTCCCTCTCTGTGCCCTTTACCAGAATACTCTGAATGCCAAGAAATGAGAAGGGCAGTAGGGGGAAGACGCTATACGATCCTGGTACACCACTGTTGGTCTGGTCCCATTCAGAGGAAAGAAGAAATTGAAGCTGCTTGGGAAAATGAATCCCAGGGACTAACAGACCATGTGTACATAAGTCACAATGACCCTGAGACCAGAAGAACTAGGTGTCTGTCTATTGCTACCAAATTTTCTGAAACGAATCACATTAGAGTGGGAGAAAATGTGGAACAAAAACTCAAAATCATGAAAAAGATCAGGCTTACTGGTCAGATAGAGACTGAAGGCACCCCAAGACCATGATCTTTGTCCCCCTTCAGGTCTGGAACTGAACTCACCCCATGGCTCAATTTTCAGCCAAGCAGCCGAGAGGTAGGTGGGGGGCACAACAACATTAGTGAGGTGAATGAGGTGGACAAGTCAGAGGTGGTACACAGCTGAGTCCTGGAGGCAGTGACGGAGAAGGGGCTGTGGTGCAGCTAGTGGTGTGGAGACAACAGCCCCCATTCAAGACCATCATAGAGGTCACCCTGCTCAGAGGGCCCAAAGGCCTTAGTGTCAGCATTGCTGCTGAGAAGGATGGACCCATGAAGACTGGGGACCGGCTGCTGAGGATGGGAGGCATGAGGAAGCTGTGCCCTCCCTGAAGACCTCATCTGATATGGTCTACCTGAAGGTGACCAAGCCAGGCAACCTTCACCTCAGTAACACGTACATACCGCCAGACCATGCCAGCACTTTCTCTCCCTTGGCTGGCACCAAATAAGCCACACTTCTAGCGGGGGTTCTCTCAGGACTATTGAGAGCAAGGACTGCTAACCTTCTCCTCCTCAGATATGTACTACATGTGGAAGACTTCACTAAAAGAGCCTCAAAAGATCTTCCTACACACGGGTACTCAGGCTAGAGCTCCGCCTTATGAAGAGGAGAGGATGGAGAAGGCATTTTTTGTCGCCTTCATCCTGACGGGAGGCCCAACTGACCTGAGTGGAGGTCTGCTCAGGGGAGAGGGGATCTTATAGGTGAAAGGAGTGACCTAAGGAATGAAACCCTGAGCAGGTTGCTCTGAAATGGCCTGGCCAGTCAGCCATTATCCAGTACAGACTCCATACAGGAGTCCCGGTATGGTGCTGTAAGATAAGCACTGGGCTGCTAGCCACAAGGTTGGCAGTTCAAGCCTACCAGCCATTCCTTGGAAACTCTATACAGGGTTGCTATGAGTTGAAATTGGCTCAACAACACTTAGCAACCATAACAAGAGACCTGAAAGGAAGCATGGTAGCTCTGTAGGATAAACACTGGACTTCAAAACACAAGTTCAGTGGTTGGAGCTCACCAGCAGCTACCAGGAAGAAAGATAAGGCTTTCTACTCCTGCAAAGATTCGCAGCCTTGGGAACGCTATACAGGGTCCCTATGCATCAGAACCGAATCCACAGCACTTAACAACAGCAACACACCACGGAATAGTCAACCGTTCAAGATCGAAAGGGAAGCATCTACCTAAGGACAAAATCTGCGTTAGGCAAATCTGCTACACAAGACATCTTTACAGTGTTCAAGAGCAAAGCTGTCAGTTTGAGGTCTCAGGTGAACTTACCCAAGCCATGTATTTTCAGTTGTCTCTTATGCATGTGAAAGTTGAACAATGAATAAGGAGGACCTAGAAGAATAGATGTAATTGAATTATGATTTTTGGGTAATATTGAAAGTACTATGGAATTCCAGAAGAATAAACAAATCTGTCTTGGAGGATGTACATCCAGGATGTTCCTTAGGAGTTTGTCTCTCATACTTTGGACATATTATCAGAAGGACCAGTATCTAGAGGACATCTTGCTTGGAAAAGTGGAGATGCCGTAATGTAGGTTCCAAATCATGGCATTCCTATCTACAGCCTGGTCCTGTCCTATCTTCACAATCTTGGCCACGTTTGAGGTCACACTTGCAGCCACTTGGGACACTTCATCTCATGGAAGGTGTTCCTCTTTACCTCTACTTCACCGACCATGACTTCTGTCTTAGTATCTAGTGCTGTCTTAGTATCTAGCTTTAAGATGCAGACATTTATTCTTATGCAGACTAGAGGTCCCATTTCAGGGTACCAGCTCTGGACACTGTCAGCATCTGTCCGTCCAGCATTCCTTGGAGATCTCCATGTGCTGTGACATTAATCTTTTCTGGATTTTTACAGATAGTCCAAAATTGGTTGCAGTGGTACATCAACAGGGAGCTGCCAAAAACTCAAGCCAGATTCAGAAGAGGATGTTAAGCAAGGGATAGCACTGCTGACATCAGATGGACGGAAGTTACTCTGCAAAGGCTTTCAACGAGAGATGAAGTGTCACCATCTTCACTTCTAGAAATGAGGATGGTGACACTTCTTCTCCTGTTTTTTGGACATATTGTCAGGAGGGACCAGTCTTTGGAGAAGCACATCATGCTTGAAAAAGTGGAGGGTCAACAGAAAAGAGGCAGCGGTAGCATCAATGGGCTCAAATGTAACAAGAATTGTGAGGCTGACACGGGGGCAGGCCATGGTTCCTGTTGTTGTCCAGGATCTCCGTGAGTCAGAACAATTCAAAAGTACCTAACAACACCCTTAACGCTAACATGACCCTGATCGGATGTTACAGAGTTTCCCGGGAATTGGGGCATTCAACAATTTTTATCTGTTTTGTATTTTTGAAATTTTTTAGTGTGAATTGTGTGGAGGTTTGCAAAGCCTGATCATCAGTTCTACATTCAACAAATCATATACTTGGCTTCATTACAATATTAATCCCCTCCATGTCCTAACAATTAACCATATTGACCTCTTGATTCACTTTAACTATTGCACTCCTCCCTGTGTCTCCTGCTGCCTTCATCTTTCCTCTGCTAACCTCCCTCTTATTGTATATTGGCTGTCTGTCACCCACGTTCACACGGTTAACACCTGTAGCCCATGAATAATTTTCTCTCCCACCTCCCTGCTATAACCACTATAGATTGCTTCTTATATTGAGAAAACCTTTTGTAATTTTTTACAACATTAGTTAAAATACAATATTTGTGTTTTGTGATTGACTAATTTCACTCAGCATAATGTTCTCTGGGTATATCCATGTTGTGAGGTATTTTACAGATTCCTAATTATTCTTCCACCTTGTATAGTATTCCATTGTGTGTATGGACAAAAATTTGTAGCATTCTTCTGTTGATGGGCATTTAGGCTGTCTGCATCTTTTGGATGTGTCTTTTGTAGACAGCATATTGAAAGATGCTGTTTTTTTCTCCATTCTTCTCTCTCTGTATCTTGACTGGTACATTTGATCCCTTTACCTTCGGGGTCATTCTCTATAGGTATGAATTTTTTGCAGTCAGTTTGATGTGTGAGTTTTTTATGCTGCTGGTTTCTTTGTTCCACATAATTTTCTGCACCGACTTCATTATGTTTCTGGATTTTCTTTTCATTTTCATTTCTGTTGTGTTAATGTTTACTAAGTCTTTCTGATTTTCTTCTTTTTTTATTTGATGCACAGGTAGGTGTATTCATTTTCTTTGAGGTTACTCTGTAATGTATTAATTTTTCCCTATTTAAGACAAAATAAATGTTTCCCTATTTCCCTTTTATCATAAAATCGGCTTGACATCTTTGAAATTTCGAAGTTCCATATCTACACTATTCCTTCTTTTTGTTTTGTAGTTGACTTTATTGTAAACGGATACCTCTGGTTCCCTATTTTCAAACTTGCAGGTTTGTTTTATATTAACTACTTCTGTATCTGGATTGAGTTCTGTGTTGTGTTATCACTTTGTAGTAATAGCTGTCATGTTACTGCCTGCTGCTGTTGATTCTCATTCCAAAAACACCCTTAGTCATTAAAAATTCCTTTAATTTCTATTTATCAGAAAATATCCTAATTTTGACATTGTATTTCAGGGACAGCTTTGCTGATTATATGATTTTGAGTTGGCAATTTTATCTTTCAAAGTTTTGTATCTATCATCCCATTGTCCCTTGTTTGTATGGTTTCAGCTGATAAATAAAAACTTAGTCTGATTCATTCTCCTTTCTTGGTAATTTTCCGTTTATCCAGACCTGCTCTCAGGATTCTTTCCTTGTCTTGGATTTTGGAAACTTTTACTATGATATGTCTTGGTGATTTTCTTTAGGGGTATATCGACTTCGTGTATGCTAATCTTCTTGGCGTTCATAATGTTAGGAAAGTTTTCTTCCAGCAAGTCTTAGACAAATTTTTCTGTGTGATTTGCTGTTTCTTCCTGTTCTGGAATTCTGATCACCCATAAGTTGCTCCTTTTCATGATGTCCCACGTAACTCTTAGGCTTTCTTCAAATTTTTCATTCTTTTTCTAGTGATTCTTCCAGTTTACTAGTATTGAGAGATTTCTCTTCAAGCTCAGGAAATCAGGCTTCCATTGCTTCAAATCTACTCCTTTGCACTGTCAATGTGCTTTCCTGAATTTGTCTAATTTTGTTTTTCTGTGTTCTCCTTGCTTCCTTCGATCTTTCTGTCAGTCCTTTGAAGGTGCCTAAATAGCCTTCTTTTGAATTAATTTTCAGTTAGTTCCATTATCTTTTCTTCCTCAGAAGTGTTTTCTGGCTCTATCTCTTGGCCATTTGTTTGAGCCATTCTCTCTTGTTTCTTTAGGTGAACTAAAATTGTCAGTTGTCTCTGGGATATTGTGGGGTTATTGTATTTGTTTTTAATTGATAATTGTATGTCGGTTTGTTCTGAGGATCTCACCAACTGTCTCCGTGGGTATAGCTAGAGAATGGAAGCACATGCACTGTTCTCCTTTGCCATTCATGAACTGACCTCAATTTATGCTGCTGTCTGTTGTTGATCAGATGATATAGGAGCTGCTATTTGCCCAGTGGGTGGAGCTACAGCGGTTGCAGTGGAGGCTGGGCTGAGTTGCTGTCTCCTGTTATATGGGAAAGAGAAAACCCCTCCCCGACAGGCACACAAGATAACAAAGCTGAACAAGCAAACAAGGAACCAAAATTGTGGCATTGCTCCCAACCATGTGACTCAGAATTCAAGGACAGTGAGGTCTGAAAGGGGGATGGATGAAGGTGGGAGCTAGCCACATCTCTAGTCTCCAGGCAGCATGGGAGAAAAGAACAAATCATGCTTTTCCTGTCACCTGTGTTAGTCTTCTCTGCCAGGCCTTCGTCTGTTACCAAAGCTGCTTGTAAGATAGTGGCACTGTGTCTGGCCAGGCTCCCATTCTTTCTATCCTTCATCAGTTTCTCCTCCCAGCAAGCACTAACCTTGCTTCTGAAGTTCAGGGTTCCAGAATTTTCATCTGTGTCTGTTTAATTTAGTCCCTAGTATATTTGTTGTGTAGCACTATAGGATCAGCACTGGACTGTAAACCATATGTTTAGCAGTTCAAACCCATCAGGTGCTCCTCGAAAACCCTGTATAGGGTTGCTATGAGTTGGAAATGACTCGATGGTACTTAACAACAACAACAACAACAACAATATTTGTTATAGATGGTCCTTGTAGGGCATCTGCCTAGTCCACCATCTTGCCGGAAGTTGCTGACAAATTTTATCTTAAAAGAGTTAAAAGGAGAAAGAAGTAGGCAGAGAAAGAGGGACCTACACCACCAAGAAAGAAGAGTCATGAGTGAAACTCATCCTTTGGACCTGGAGATCCTGTACTATAAAGCTCCTGTTGTTGTTAGGTGTCATTGTTGTTGTTGTTGTTGTGAAGGTGCCATTAGTGAGTTCCAAACCATAGTGACCCTATGTACAACAGAATGCAACACTG
>NW_006408801.1:1397166-1397744 GCF_000296735.1 Chrysochloris asiatica | reverse complement strand
AGTTGAGAGGATTTTTGTTTTCATTACACTGAAGTGCAATCCATACTTAAGGCTGTAGTCTTTGATCATCATCAGTGAGTATTTCAAGTCTAATACTCTTTCATGGCAAACTATACACAACATTGTGAAGTATGAATATTCCAGAACACTTAATTGTGCTCATGAGGAATCTGTACATGGACCAAGAGGCAGTTATTTGAACAAAACATGGCAACACTAAATGGTTTAAAATTAACAAAGGTGTGTGACAGGGTTGTATTCTTTCACCATACTTATTCAAATTGTATGCTGAATAGATAACCTAAGAAGCTGCATTATATGAAGAAAAATGTGGCATCAGGATTGGAGGAAGATTCATTAACAACCTGTGATATGCAGATGATACAACTTTGCTTGCTGACAGTGAAGAGGACTTAAAATACTTACTGATGAAGATCAAAGACCATAGCCTTCAGTATGGATTGCATCTGAATGCAAAGAAAGCAAAAATCCTCAACACTGGACCAATAAACAACATCCTTATCAACAGAGAAAATATTGAAGTTGTAAAGAACTTCATTCGTCTTGGATCAACCATC
>NW_006408801.1:1369721-1394320 GCF_000296735.1 Chrysochloris asiatica | reverse complement strand
TCATTTGATTTCTTAACTGCTGCTTCCGTGAGTGTTGATAGTTGATGCAAGAAGAATGAAGTCCTTGATCCTTCAATCTTTTCTCCATTGATAAGAATGTTGTTTGTTGGTCCAGTGGTGAAGATTTTTGTTTTCTTTACATTGAAGATTAGGTATACTCAGGGTCATATTTTGCCTCACATGGACTTGTGTAAATTTTCTTCATCTTTAGCCTGAACTTGAACATAACCAATTGATGCTCTGTTCCATAGTTGGCCCCTGGACTTGTTTTGGTTGGTGATATTGAGTTTCTCTGTCGTCTCTCCCCAGAGGTGTAGTCGATTTGATTACTCTGTATTCTATTTGTAGAGGTCCAAGTGTGTCATTAGTTGTCTTTTATGTTGTTGAAAAATGGTATTTACAATGAATGTGTCACTGGTCTTGCAAAATTCTATCATGTAATTTCCAACAATGTTTCTGTCATTAAAGCCATATTTTCCAATTACTAATCCTTCCTCCTTATTTCCAGCTTTTGCATTACAACCATTATTAATTATCAATGGATCTTGATTGCATGCTTGATCAATTTCATCCTGAAGAAGCTGATAGAATTCATCAGTTTCATCATCACTGACTTTAGAGGTTGGTGCATAAATTTGAAAACCAGTGATATATATTAACTGGTGTTCCTTGTAGGCATATGGATACTATGCTATCACAGATAGTATTGTACTTCAAAATAGATCTTGAAATCCTCTTTTTAGCAATGAATGTGATATCGTTCCTCTTCAGTTTTCCATTCCCAGCATAGTAAACCATATGATTGTCTGATTCAAAATGGCCAGGAACCTGTCCATTTCAGCTCACTGATGCCTAGGACATGAATCTTTATGCACTCCATTTCATTTTTCACTACTTCTAATTTTCCTAGATTCATACTTCATACATTTCACATTTCAATTATTAATGGATGTTTGCAGTTGTTTATTTTCACTTTGAATTGTACCCCAACAGCAAATGAAGATCACAAAAGTTTAACTCCATCCCTATCATTAAGGTTAACTCCACTTTAAGGAGGGAGCTGTTCTCGAGCTATATTTTTAGTGTCTTCAAACCTGAGAGACTCGTCTTCCATATCGGACCATTCATTTTATTCTGTGCCTAACCATTCAGAAGTGTTCGTCTTCGTCCTAGTCTGTCTTAATCTGGAAGCTCCATTGAAATGCATCCACCATGGGTGACTCTTCTGGCATTTACACTATCAATGGCATTGTTTCCAGCATCACAGCAACCTACAAGCTATCAGCGTACAACAAAGTGACAGAGCATTGGTGAAAGGATGATGCAGTCACCTTAATCCACTTATTGGTGTATCACATCAGGTCACATCATGAAGGACCATTGCATGGCTCCCTAACCTCTGAGAATCCTGACTAAGCCTAGCAAACACACATTTTGGGTAAAACAACTAAATCAATGACTACATCCTTCATCTGATAATATGTCTTAAGTACATGAGACAAAGCCCTGTCTCTGTCCTTCCAAGGACCATTCTGACTGTACTTCCTATAAGTCTACATTTAATAATAGATATGCTTCACCAACACAGCAATGCACAGCAATGCATCACTTCTTCTTCGGTCTTCTTTATTTCTTATCCAGATCCCAAATGCACATGAGTAAATTGATATCATCAATACTTGGTCCAGGATGAGTTCTTGTTTCTTGTTGATAGTAAGAGTCTGTGTTCCTCTTTCTGAGTTGGCTTTGTTTTATACCCAAATTAGAGTTCCATTTTTTTACAATCACTCACAACTGAATTCCACCACTCGTCTGTCAGTTTGGTATACTGTGGCGGCTTGCATGTTGCTGTGATCCTAGAAACTGCGCCATGGGTATATTAAATACCAACAGAGTCACCCATGATGGAGAGGTTTCACGTGAGTTTACAGAAGAAGGCAGACTAGGAAGAAGGATGCACAAAATATTTTCAAATATTTAGTCACTGAAAACCTTATGAATAGCAGTGGAACACTGTCAACACCAGAGTATTGAATACTGAACCATGATGAAGAGCACCAGAATATTGTCAGCTAGAGTGCTGGAAGATGAGGACTAGAGGAGAGGGTGAGCGTGTGGACTTTCCATACTCACTATGCTGGGACCTTGCTCCAAACACACCAGGCCAGGAACCAGGGAAGGCTAAACCTATAAAAATGTTCTACTGTGAACTGGAGTTAATTACTATGCAAGATGTGTGGAGACATATATAGATGTGAGGTCGAGTAATTATAAAAGCTCATGCATTCATGGGAAAGCTCAAGCGTTAGTCAAAGACACTTTGGAGTAAATTGGAAGGCTCAGATCTCCAGCAAGTGTCCAATTTTTTCAGGGGAACATGTCAAACAGGCTCCTGATGAGACTTATCAATATATGGTTTACAAGTAAACACTTAATGATACTAAGATCTCCTGAGAGCAGAGAGCAGGGTCAAGCAAGGGTTCACATTGCCAAATCTGGGAATTACTAGACCTGAAAATACCAAGTGTTTTCAGTCACTGTTGGAGCAGGTTGTCATTGTTGTTGTTGTTAAGTGTCATTGAGTCCATCGGTTCTGACTCAAAGTAACCCTGTAAAGGGTTTTCAAGAAGGAGTTGGTGGGTTTAAACCACCAACCGAGCGATTAACTGTCCAGAGTTATCCTACAGTGTTGGATAACTCCAACTATGTTGGATCCTAGGATTGGGAAAAAATGAGCGAGCCAGCACCAAAAGTCCTCAGAAGAAACTCAAATCTTGGATGGCAAGAAGAACTCCCAAACTGAGAACATGCCTTGGACTGGTACCAAAGGGAGACTGAGGACTCCTCACCCTCTACTCTTGGACCAAACTTCAGGCTGCCACTTTAGAATTGGGAGGGGTCTCTATTCTCAACAAGGAGCTCTGGTAGCATAGTCGTTACGAATCGGGCTGCCAACCTTAAGGTCAGCGGTTTGAAACTACCAGTGGTTCTGTAGGAGAAAGATGAGACGTTCTGCTCCCGTAAAGATTTACAGCCTTGGAAACCCTGTGCAGGGTCACTATGAGTTGGAATGGACTCCAAGGTACTTAACAACAACTCTTCTCAATGGGGAGGAAAGCAGCCAGTGTTTCATTGCCAATACGTAGCGTAGTGGTTACGAATTGGGCTGCAAACCTTAAGGTCAGCAGTTTGAAACTACCAGCTGTTCCGCGGGAGAAAGATGAGGCTTTCTGCTCCCGTAAAGATTTACAGCCTTGGAAACCCTGTACAGGGTCGCTATGGGTCGGAACCGACTCGAAGGCACTTATCAACAACAACAACAACCACTGTGAAGGGGTCAGAGATGCAGCTCTGTGTTCGGTCATCTTCCTCTAGAAGCATGGTCACAAATGCTGATGAAATTGCAGCATTGTATCAGAATCACACAGATTTTGTGGACTAGCTGGGGCAACTTACCTTCAAGATATGGTGATAAAGTGATATCCTACATCTCAAAAAACAGTTTATATGTGGACATCTAGTTCTAGACTTCAAAAATATATAAGATTGCCCACACTCAGCATGAGAAGTCCAGGGTTTACAGTCCAAACACCTGATTTATATCTAGTGCACTCAAACCTGTCCTCACAACTTTTTGGAGTTGAGAAAACATTCCTTTCAGGTAACTGTGCATCAGAGTAAAAGAAAGTGATAAAAGAACTTATCACTGCCAGAGGCAAGTAAGAGTGAGGCAGAGATAATTTTTAAACATAGGCATTTGTCTTGATTATCTAGTACTGTTATGACAGAAATGCCACACGTGGGTGACTTGAACAAACAGAAATGTATTCTCTCCTGTTTAGTAGGCTAGAAATCTAAATTTAGGGTGCCAGCTTTGAGGGAAGGCTTTCTCTCTCTGTCAGCTCTATGGGCCTGACAATCCCTGGAAACTGCTGTGTCTTGTTATCAATCTTCCTTTAGGTCTAGGAGGTTCTCAGCACAGGGACCCTGCATGCAATGGAGGCACTGCAGTTCTTCTCTCATGATGATGCTGAGCCCCACACCCTCACTTCTCTTTCCTTCTGCCTCTTAAAAGACAATGGTGGCACAGACCACGTATATGGCCTGAGAAAGGATGTCACATCTACCCTAAACCCATTATAACTGATTAACCGATCACATTATATCACACCATGAGAAAAGCTTCAGATTATTACAAAACTGCCCAATTACATCATTACATAGCTACCAAATGACTGAGAATCATAGCCCAATCGAATTGACATATATTTTGGGGGAGTCACAATTTAATCCATGACATTTGAATTTTGCCCTGTGTCCCACCATCAAACCAAGTAGTCAAGGTGGTAAATTTATGAGTTGCTGGTTGTGGAAACACCCCCTTCCATAAAATATAGCGTACAGAGGTTATGAACACACAGTACTGATTATCAGGTTATAAAGAGGCATAATAATACAATATGATTCATTGCTGGCATGGGCACAATATTTAGCTGGAAGATTAAAGACCATGTGACTTAAATAATTTTCATTGTAATGCTTTCCAGGGACCACCTAACAGGGGAACAAGGGTGCTGTTGGTGATAGAACTGGTGAGCGGTACCCAATACAATTCCTCTGGGGACTGTTCATCTCCGCCATCTACCTGAAAGAGTTGCCCTCTGGTGAAGGTGTCACAGCCAGACACAGGCAGTGTCTGGGCTCAGCGATAATATACTACATATTCTCCTAGGAGTACAAGTGTTGGGCTAAACATAGCACGTGTTCTCGGAATAATGCCGTTCCTGATGAGTAACGGTTGTTCCTGCTCCTCCTACCCATGTCTCACATAGGCACTCTTGGATTTGGTCCAGGAATGAATGTGTGATAATGTGGTCACCAAATAAATAACTTTTGTCTTTCTACAGCTCCTCAGAGTTGCACAAGGACCAATAGGAAGCCCAGACAAGGGGAGACTAGCCCACGATGGGGGTGGGCGAGGCTCATCTACAATACCCATGTGGGATGAGGGATGAGCCATCCTCTGTCCTCTGCTACCAGCCCTGATGATGCTGTGGCAGGCAGAGCTCCAGCTGGGGGCTTTCACACTGTCCTCCCGAAGAAGACCTGGAGGCAGAGCCCAGAGGTTCCTGACAAAGACTACTGGCAGAGGTCCTTCAGAAGTGATGATGCTCTGCTCCTGTCCTCTGGACTGGCGGCTGTTTCATGGGGCACAGCGCAGCTCTCAGATTTCTTGGCAGCTTCCTGCTCTTTGTTCTTCAGGATGTGGGAAGAGTGTAAACAGCCGCATCTGCAGAGACTCCTGCTGCTCTGACCATTAGCCAAATCCTTCTTCCCTCTCCTTGGGGCAGTCCCCAAGCTGTCCCCAGGCATGAACAGGAGGGGCAGGGTAGCAACCACGGGTGCCCTGGAGGTGCAAGCCTCCAGCCCCCTGCACTGGGCACAAGGGGAGGACCCCTCAATGAAATAATAAGCCCACAGACCACACCCTATGTGCTGACAATCTACGAAATGACATTCCCAAATGCATTCTTGTCCCTCCCCTGCCACAATCATCACAGCAAACTCATATTTCATTCCTTGCCTGCTGCACTGACATTGGCTGAGCTTACGCTTTGCATTTTTAAAAGAAGATTCTCTTTCTTTGACCCTCTGACCATAGAGAAACCATCCCTGAGGAAGGATGTACTTGAGGCTTCCTGCTTTTGATGACCACCCAGAGACTTCACATTTCATCCAAACCTTCCTGGGTGGCCAGATTCAAAGTGTTTGTTTATCTTGGATATTCGAATTCCCTTTCTCTGTTTCCTGTCTCTTTTAATTGGCAAAAGAAAGGGCGAGTCTGTCCAGGATGTCAAAAGAATCTACATTTGTTCTAGATTTGAGTGGCAAATGTCACCAGACTGTGTGTTACACGGCAGGGCAGTGAGAAGATGGATGAAAAGTAATGTTGCCTTGATTATAGAAATGACCTGTCACCACACTAAGATGATTCTTCACAGTATCACAACTTCTGCATTATCATTCCAGCTCTTGCTCTAAGACTACCTTAGCAGAAAAATGTACAATTCCCCACTCTGTTTATCCTTTTACATTTTTTTTCTATGTGCATCTTCCTAATGCATGCCAACCCTAAGGACATACCAAGTATGGCACTGAGGATCCGCAGTAATTGCATTTTTTAAATATACACAAATAACTCACTGGGGTGTTTGGGAATTCTGCGTGGGGTGAGGACATGTGTGAAGGATGGTCTCCGTGTTGTTGTCATCGTAGGGTGAAGCTGAACATCTGTCTGCAATGTTCTAGGATGAAATCTATTGTTGTTGTTGTTAAGTGCCATCTAGTCATTTCCGACCCATAGTGAGCCTGTACAGAGTTTCCAAGGAGCAGCTGATGAGCTTGAACTGCAGTTCAAAGTGACTTTGCAGCGCAGCACATTAACCCACAATGCCACACTAGGACTCCATGATGAAATTGGGCATGCGTAACTGTTCAAGTAAACGAGTCTTCATAATTCCAGCCACGTGAATGCAGGGTGTTTTGTTAAATTCTCACTTTTCATTTCTTTAGTCTCTATAATTTACCACAGATTTGCCATCTCAAAGCAATTGTGGATTTGACTTTGTATGGTGCTACCTGGTAAGCTCTAGACTGAGAGCTGGAAGGTAGTGGTGGTGGTGTTTCAACACACCAGAGATGCCTCCCAAGGCCGACCTGTTGAACTGCCTCTGAAAAGTCCCGGAATTGGTAACTCTGTGGAGGAGTCCTACTTCGCATACGTGGTGTCAGCAGTCTGCGCATACTCAGTGGCAATAAAGCCGTACTCTGTAGAGGCGAATATTAGAAATAAGAGGCAAACAAATGAAGCCTAGAGTTGTCAAGTAGACTGTGACTCACAACAACCCTGTAGGGCACAGTCAAACTGCCTCATAGGATCTCTAAGACTGCCATCTATATCTGTACGCATGTAAAGGCTGGACAATGCATAAGGAAGACTGAGGAAGAACAAATGTCTTTGAATTGTGGTGTTGGTGAAGAATACTAAATATACCATGGACTGCCAGAAGGATGAGTAAATCTGTCTTGGAAGAAGGACAGCAGGAAACCTCCTTAGATGTGAGGATGACACGAATTTGTCCTCACGTACTTTGGACATGTTTTCAAGAGGGACCAGTCCTTGGGGAAGAATGTCATGCTTTATAAAGAAGCTGGAAATGAAAAAGAGGAAGAGCTTCAACCAGATGGATTGATGCAGTGGCCACAACAGGGCCTCAGACATAGCAACCATTGTGAGGATGGCACAGGACCGGGGTGTGTGTTGTTCTGTTATACATCAGACTGCTATGAGTTGGAACCAACAATAACTACAGTCTTTACCAAAGCAGACTGCCACATCTTTTTTTTTTTTTGCAGTGTAGCTAGTGGGTTCTTACTACTGAGGTAGCAATCCCGTGTTTGACTAGTGCACCACCAGGGCGCCTAGAAATGGCAGAAAAAATTAGTTACCAAGCAGATAGGACAATTCTGGAATGAATAAAAGAAGGGGAAAAATAGAAACACATCACAATCAAAGTCAAGAAATCTGTGTCACCCAGAAGACAATTGAGGAAGCTCATGTAAGACCACTGAGTCTGTGAGACTCTAAGATTATTCTTTATTTGAGACCCACCTCTCACCACACCACAAAGAGAACAGTCTGCTCTTACGATGAGGTCACGCACACTTCTTCAGGCACTGCAACCTTTCCTCTGATAGTTCTTAACCTCCATGCTCTGTCTGTGATGACTTGCTGGGAAGTGTCTGTATCCTGGGTTACCAGAGCAAGATACCATAAGTGGGTAGCTCTAAATAACAGAAATACATTGTCTCACAATTCTGGAGGTGGGGAATCCAAATCAACATGTCAGCCATATTGATTCCTTCAGAGGTGCTGAGAGAAAATCTTGACTATGTTTCTATCTCGGCCTCTGGTGGCTGCCACTGATATTTAGTGTTCCTTTGCTGTGTATACAAATATCTTCCCCCTGCAGAACTCAATATCCATGTCTGCCTTCTTCATATATATATAAAACACCACTCAAAAAGAATAAGGACCAGAATTCCTCATAGGAAGCTAACTGAAGACAACTTCAAAGGCCTAGGGTGTGGGTCCTTGGCACACATGATAAGCCAGCAAAGCAGTGAAGATAGCTTTGAGTGGTCAGCACTGTTGTCTCCTCCTGTGCCTCTAAGCATGTAACAATATGTTTTCTGAAACACTACTTATGAATGAAACTGTTCACAGAGATGTACTTTTACTTAGGTATGGCCCAAAGCTGGTTTTATTGAATTTCACTTCAGGTTTAAGAAGGAAGAAGGAGAAGAGAACATCTTCAGGTAGATTCGTGTGAAAATGTCACTATAACTTGGATGGATGTCAGTGGGAGAAAATGCCTTGACTTTCAAAAGGATGACTTGTCTACAATCAACCTGGATGTTTTGTCATTGTCAACCTTGAATTCTGTCTTCCAAGTTTATGGCCACCTCGCTTTCCAGCATTTTCTGGCATTGGTCTATGTAGAAATTCTCTCTGTGTGGTGACAATACTGCCAGAATAACTGTCTGGAAATGTCATGGGTCAATCCATGATGATAATAGTGCTGGATATCCACAGTATTATAAAGAGGCTACATGTGATTAATGCTAAAAATATAAAAGGATATGGATGCTCCACCATGCTAGTAACAAAGTGGAAGGTATTTCACATCAAAATCATGGAACCAGATCAACACCAGAGCTATTTTAGAACACATTTCCCCAGCTTCTGTGTAGCCATCACAGAAGACCTGCCAGGGACCCCTCAGGCCAAAGAATCACTCTTAGGCAGACTTTGTGCTCTCTGTTCATAGTTGGTATGTGAGACCAATTAAATTGTATTTCAAAAACTTTTCTTTGATTAGGTCTTACTGGATTTAAGATAATTTTAAGATAATGTCATACATGAATTGAGACTAAGTTTTAACATTAAAAATACAGATTCACTATTCAGACTGGATGGATTCCAGGCAAGAAATGATAGCCCTGGGTTATATGTAGGCCATGTGGACTCACCATAAAGTATTTCACTTGGCTCTACAGACTTTTATGGAGTCCTGGTAGCATAGTGGATTACAAACTGGACTGCTAACTGCAAGGTTAGCAGTTCGAATCTAACAGTGGCTCTGAGAGAGTAAGATGACGCTTTCTACTTCTGTAAAGATTTACAGCCTCAGAAATCCTATACAGGGTTGTTATGAGTCAGAACTGACGTGCTGGCACACCACCACCACCATATAGCCCTTTGGAACTTTGATGACTCACTGTCTGCCAATTGAAAGGTGAGTGGTTTGAACCCACCAGCAATTCTTTGGGAGAAACGGCCTGGTGATCTGCTGCCATGAGACCGACGATGTTGGCAGCCTGTTGAGCACTTCTCCTCCGTGCTATCATCGTTGTAATGAGTCAGACTACACTGGACAGCAGTGACTGGTTGTGTCCTTTACTTCGAGTCCCGCTCAGTCCCTCAGACATTCCCGTGGGGAGGGTTAGTCCTACTCCCACGTCTTTGCTTGGGTTCTTTCCTGGGTCACTCCTTTGGAACTTGGCATATACCACTTCTACAGCTGTTCTCCCCCCGCTTGGCAGACTGTTGATACTTAAGCTCTCTGTACTTCTCTGTCAACAGAGAGAAGCTTCTTAGCAGAGAGTAGGCCTTGAAGTCATAGCAACTATCATCAAACCTTGTGTTTCCTACAACTAAGAAGCGTTTAGACAGCAAAACTCAATCTCCTGAAAGGTAACTTAATGGCTATCTCTTATTAATTAACCCTGTAGTTGGGGTGTCGCCTCTCACCACAAACAGCTTATTAAACCTTCCCTAATCTCCAGAGAAATACTGTCGAATTAAATTTCTCTGTCCTGTTATCAAGCTCAAAACCTCTCAAACTCAGTACCATCCTTTCCATTCTGACGCATAGTGACCACCCGTTATAGAGTCTCCAGGATGTAACTCTTGACGGGAGCAGAAAGTCTCATGTTTCTCTCGCAGAACTGTTGGTGTGTTTGAACCACCAGCCTTGTGGATAGCAATCCAGTACATATCCTACAGTGTTACAGTAAATTATACTGTGTCTAGTCCTCGACATATCACTATTCAACCCCACCAATTGCTCTTCAGAAATTCTATACAGGGTCTCTATGAGTCAGAAGTGACTCAACGGCACTTAACAACTTACCATCAACATATGTAAACAAAGAGTCTATCCAAAAAAAAAAAAAAAAAAAATCCAAGTCTATCCCAGCTCTGTATATATGGGCTGCATTTTATTTCCCACTCCCTAATTATAGTTTAAGTAGCACTGGTGACATTGTAGGTTAAGCACTGGCCTGGTAATCACGAGCTTCACAGTTCAAACCAAATCTTGTGAAAAACCTGGTTCCCTGCTCCTATAAAGAGTGAGGGTCTTGGAAAACCCTAGGCGGAGTCCCTGAATTGAAAGTGGCTTCATGGAAATGGAAGATTATGTCTTGTGCTGAGATTTGGGGTGAGGCTTTGGAACAACATGGTGGCTCACTGTAATCTAGACCCACAGATAATCCCTGTTGAATGCACCATCAGGGCATTCCACTCCATTATGCCATGTGCCTTTCTGAAGACCCAGAATGTTTTGGAGATTGGGGGATCCTCTTCCTAATCTTGGTGTCGTAAGTTTCCTTTGACACAATTGTTTTGTCCTATTTATTGTAATGATACAAACTCCCATCTTCGCATTGGTTGATAGGCAATTTTGAGATACATGTATGTCTTTTCTACCCCATCAACTTAGTCTGTTATCAAGTATGTATGTTGAAAATCTACCATGGATCTTTCTCAGAACCTGGTGGGGTCTAAACAAAGAAACAAATAGGCCAATGACCTATTGTTTGTGCACAAACACTACTGGGTTGGACCCTCATTCATCATCTACTGAGCTCCCTCCTGCACCATTTTGTGCAGAACCCTCATTGAAAGACATAGGGCTCAGCCCCTCATTGGCCAACTCTGAGGTAGACGTTTTTGAAAGTTGTCATCAAGCAAGAGCTCACAGGTGGTGACATGTCCCCATTCGAGTAAGTGGAATATATGCATGAACATAGAAGAACATAGAAGAAATATAGGTGAACATAGCACGTACTGTGCAGTTTACTATGTGCTGGGATCTGTATGGAACTCCTTTCTTTCAATTACTTTTGAGGTGACTTGGTGCAGGACCGGGCAGTGTTTTCTTCTGTTGTGCATTGGGTCGTTATGAGTTTGAATCAACTTGACGGCACCTAACAACATTGTTACACCCAGCTTACTGAAATAGGCACCTGACCCAAGCCATGACACTTTTAATCTCATATGAGTGTGGACGTTGGACAATAAACAAGGAAGTTGTTGTTGTTAGGTGCCATCAAGTCAGCACTAACTCGCAGTGACCCTTTGCACAACAGAATGAAACACAGCCCAGTCCCTCACCAACCTCAAAATATTTGCAAAACCCAAGCCCATTGCTGCCGCCTCTGTGCTTATCCATCTTGTTGGAGGGTTCCTCTTTTTCTCGGACCCTCCATTTTGCCAAATATGAAAGCCTCCTCTAGGGATAGGTTCCTCCTGACAACAAGTCCAAAGTCTGAGAGACGAAGTCTCACCATCCTGGCTTTCAAGGAGCATTCTGGCTGCACTTCTTCCAACACAGATTGATTTGTTTTTTTGTCGGTCCATGGTACTTTCAATATAATCCTCCAACTCCATAACTCAAATCCATCAATTCTTTTATGGTCTTCTTTGTTCACTGTCCAACTTTCAGATGCATATGAGGTTATTGAAAATAGCATGGCTTGGATTAGGCGCACCTTAGTCCTCACACTGACATTTGCAACACTTTAAAGAGGTCTTGTGCAGCAGATTTGCTTAATGCAATGCATCACTTGATTTCTTGACTGCTGCTTCTAGGAGTGTTGATGGTTGGTTCGAGCAAAATGAATTTTTGGACAACTTCAATCTTTTATCCACTTATATGGATGTTATTTATTGGTCTAGTGGTGAGGATTTTAATTTTCTTTACATTGACATGCAACCCATACTGAAGGCTGTGTTTTGTTTTTTTTATCTTCATCAGTAAGTATTTTAAGTCCTCTTCACTTTCAGCAAACGAGGTTGTAATATCTGCTTATCACAGGTTGTTAATGAGTCTTCCTCTAATCCTTATGCTACATTTTTCTTCATATAATCCATCTTCTCGGATTATACACTCAGCATACAGATTGAATAAGTATGGTAAAAGAATAAAACCCTGGAACACACCTTTCCTAATTTTAAACCATTCATTATGCCCTTGTTCTGTTTGAACAACCGTCTCTTGGTCTATGTACAGGCTCCTCATGAGCACAATTAAGTGTTCAGGAATATTCATCCTTCGCAATGTTGTCCATAGCTTGTCATGATCTACAGAATCAAATGCCTTTGTGTAGTCAATAAAGCCCAGGTAAACATCTTTCTGGTAGTCTCTGCTTTTAGTCAAGATCCACCTGATGTCAACAATGTCTACTTATTTCTTGCAGGAGTTCCAGTCCACCTGCTAGGCACACAGGTGGCGTTTTCTGCTCAAGTTCTGATCCCCTGCACACCCCTATCACCTCCAATGGACCCTCTCAAGGGGACATCCATCAACTAAGATGCTCCATCCTCATGTCCATGATGACCAAGGTATTGCAGACTCTCACTCAATGTCTCCATAAGGAGGGGAAGATGGCCTGTCAGGGTCCCTTTTCCTATTGAGTCAGATGGGCAAGGAGGCCAGGGCCATGGGCAGTTGGAACACTCCTGGTAAGACCCATTAGGCATCAGAAATAGCGCATGGACACCTTCTACCAGCAGCTTCCTCAGCTGACTGCGAGGCAGCCGTGCACTCCCCAGCTCCTCAGGCAGGCACACCTTCGCGATTGTTCTTGGGTTCCTGCCAACATGCTGTCTTGTCATTGGAGCTAGGGTCCTTCAGGAAGATGAGAGCTGGGCTTTAGGACAGCTCTTCCCTAGCTGATGCCTTTGGTGGTTAAATCTGGCTCTGCACGCCAGCTCATTCCAAACTGGACCAGTTCATCCTCCTGGAACGAGTTGCAGAAGACCTGGACAGGAGGAAGAGCTGGGTGTGGGGAGCAGGAAATTGAGTCATGCCTGCGGGTGGCAGCTGTGGCTGATGGTTTCTCCTGATCCAGGGATGCTGAACACATCTACCTTTCCACTAGAGGCTTCAAGCCTGATTCAGCCTTTTTGATGTGGCCATGACTTCATCTTAGGCTAGCTTGTCTGGGGTCAGCCAGGAATCCCAGCAATGCCTCAAGTATGGACTTGGAGCTTCCCTAGGCTCCCAGAGTCCATCTGTGGAATGAGCACCTTCAGAGTTTCCGAGGCTCATAGGTGACATTTAAGGAGCAGTTGTTTGGTGTCAGGTATTGTTCTAAGCTTATTCTGTGTATTCGCTCATTTCATTCTAGCAACAACACTGTGACGTCAGTACTATTGATTTAAATCCTGTGGAACTACTGTGCAGATGAGCCACCCCCAGTGCTAAGGTGATTGACACAAAGCCAAAGAGCGGACAGAGGTAGAACTGAGGCTCAAATCTAACAGGCTCCTGCCACTGCTAAAGCAGACAAGGGACCAGGTGGTGTGGAGGTTAAAGCACTCAGCTTCTAAGCAAAAAGAGGGTGGTTTGAACCCACCAGACACTCTGCAGAAGCAAGCTGGGCATTCTGTTACTGTACAGATTGATAGCCTTGGAGACCCAAAGGGGCAGCTCTTCTCTGTCCTACAGGGCCATTGTGAGTCAGAATCAGCTCTGTGACAACAAGTATTCCAACAGGAGTCTCTGAGTGTTACAAATGGTTAATGCATTCAGCTGCTCACCAAAAAGTTGAAGGTTTAAGTCCTCCCAGAGGTAGATGCCAGGGGACGATTGACCTGGACAGCTTCTTCTGGATCAAGAAGACACTGAGAAGCTTATAGAGTACAGTTCTCCTCTGGTACACACAGGGTTGCCATGAGTAGAAATAACTGAATGGTTATTAAAGCAGACCAGTCAGGGAAAGTTATAGCTTGGGAAAGAAGTGACGGTAGGAAAAGTTGTGTAAAATTCGTAGTATTTCTCCATTTAATAGATGAGAAGTAAAGGGACATGTTCTGATTTTCGGGGAATCCATTCTCTGGAATCAGACCCTACACCCACTCTTGTAGAAGTCAGATTAAGGGTTTCTATAGGTCGGTCTGCAAAACGGGGTGTCACAAAGACCTGTACTGCTTAGAGTTGGAAAGGGTATCAGATGCTAAAACCCCAAACAAACCCAATGCCTCTGAGATGATTCTGACTCATAGCAAGCCTTTACTTTAGGGTGGGGTAGAACTGCCCCAGGGTTTCTGAGTTTGTTCATCTTACGGAAGCAGACTGTCTCATCTTTCTCCCAAAAAGTAGCTGCTGTATTTGAACCACAGCACTTATATTCAGTAGTTTAACACACTCTGCCACTGGGACTCTAACTAGATCACGAGGTTTCAGGACCTTCTATGCTAACTCCGGAGCTTATGATTTGCTTGAGAGAACAAGGGAACAATGCTCTGTGATTACCTCCATATTCTCTGGACAGAAAACTGTAGGAAGAAGGCAGGTGTCATTTACTATCAGAGAAAAGTGATCCATGGAAGGGAAGAAGGAAAGCATGAGCCCACAAGGAGGCTGCACTCCCTCCTCCAAGGAAGGCCCTAAACTGAGATCCTGGGACCTAGATCCTGACACCAGAGACCACTCACTCAGATGGCATGAGGAGCAGAAGGAGAAGCTCGACCTTGAGTCACTGGGCAGATTCTTCCTTCTCCACCCTGAGTGTGTTGTCTGAACTGGCTGGGTGGCTATCATCTAAGGATGGGCACAGCCCTCCAGCACCCCAACTCCATGCTCCCTGGCTATGGAACAGCTGTGTCCAGAGCCTCACTGATTGGAATGGAAGGAACTCTCTGTTGAGTCTGAAACAGGCATGAAAGAGATGAAAAAGAACTTAGCAAGTACAAAACGTCAACTAAGAAATGAAAACACAGCAACATATGTGTAATTAAAGATGCTTTTTAAGGATCATATTCCAATCTCAAATATAAAACATTTTAAAAACAATTTGTCAGTTTGGATTGCTACCCCTCCAAAATGCTTCCACGAGGGGCGTTTTGGCAGCACATTTGTCTCGTTTCCATCACCAGAAGATAAAAGACACATGAAAAGGTAAAAAAAAAAAAAAAAAAAAAAGTTAAATAGCTAGAAACAGCATGGAGAACCACAACCACTGAGTTGTAAATCAATAATACAATTTGTTAGTCATGGAAATGCATAACTACGTGACTTCTGTGATGTGCTCACTTCATTTATTTAAGAAATGCTCTCTGGCACAAGTAACAATATGGTTATTTTTTTTATTAGGGAAAAATGCCAATGCTTTACTACAGTTCCAAGTCTTAGGAAAAACACACACACATATTTTAAATTCTAGTTTTGTGGAAATCGTTAATATAAGTGTACAACAATGAATGCATTCATTTTACTTAATTTTCTTGCTATCTTAAAATACACTTGAGTGTCATAAAATAGATTTAGGGTTAATGTCAACTAAGGAAAAAAAAAGAAAATTTACAATTAATAAAACTAAATTCTGTGAGATTTTATATCTTTCTGCCTGAAATTCAATGCCTTTCATACTAGCATCTTCACTGTGTAGAATCTGATGTCCTTCAGATTAGGACCTTCATCCCATGGAATCTGATTTCCTTCAAATTGGGACCTTTGGTCCATGAACTACAATGTCCCTCAGACTAAGACCTTCATCCCATGGAATCTGCTGTCCTTCAGGCTAGAACACTCAGCTCATGGAATCCACTGTCCCTTGGACTAGGACTTCCATTGGTTCATCATGTTAAATGACTCCCTCTGAGTGTCTGTGGTGTATCATGCTCATCACTTTCTATTCCCTGCGCTCCTTTCTGGTCCATGCCATTTCTTCTGTCTAAAATCAAATCTCCCTCTTTAATTCCCAATGAATTCCTATCCATTCCTGAATATCTTCAAGGCCAATTTTCTTATCCACTGCTTGCTCTGTATTCTTCATGTAATCTTTTACTCTCTCCTCTGAAGGCTCATTGCATTTGGCTGCTGTAACTCTTGTTAACTGGAGGTACAATTTCTTTGCACTCTTGTTTTTAGTATAGTGCAAGTCTCTTAAAGACAGTAACTGCATCATCTTTTAATACTATTTTCTCCAGTGCAAAGCATAACACATTTATATCAATATATATTTACTGAATGACTGTGGCATGTCCAGTTATAGCTCTGACTGCAGCCAAAGAGCATGTTTGCGGTGTTCCCGCCAAACTGTTGTCATGTTTTACAACACTCTTGTTGCTTACCTCACCTGAAACCTTGCTCTTGGCAAAGCTCTACCTTTTCTTCAAAGCCCACTTACAATTCTATGTTCTTCCTAGACGATTTTTTCAGTCACAACCCGAACTCCCAAAAAAATGTGATTGCTCTCGTCAATGAGATTCCATAATTCTCAGATTTTAGTTTATTTGTTGTTTTGAGTCTCAAGGCTCATATCTTGATCTGTCTGTTGGAGGCATTTAATTCCCTAAACTTTAAAGATGATCTTATTGCTGCCCTCCGAAGTGTTATCGCCTCAATTTAATTAGGACCCCACCCTATACTCTTCAATTTAAAAAATATGCATTTCTCCTTCCCATTTCACAAGCGTATCAGAAGGTTCCCTACAAAGAATGCAAAATGTTCCTAGTAAAGCCCTGGGCCTTTAAACTGATACATTATCATCTCAGAAATCAGTGATCCTAGCCACTCTTGATCAACTGAAATCCAAAGACTTTACATTAAAAATGTCTGGTGAGTTAAGACCCTTTTTTGGAAAGTTCCGAAAGGCAACCATTTAGGTTTTTTTTTTTTTTTCTCTTTCTCTCTTTCTTTTTTTCTTGAGAAGGCTCATACAGCATCAACCCACTAAAAGAGAATTGTGGCAAAATCTCACACCATTGACTTGTAAATGGAATTGAATCTGTAGAATCTATGTAATGATCCTATCAAACAGGAAAGAACTATCACATTCCTATAACAGATGAGTATGAAATGACGACAGTGGCAGATGAATACCCCAGAGATATTTTGCTTTATTCTGCTCACTGCGTTTATATCTCCAGTTTCTCTAATTTTAGTTATTTTTTTTTCCTCGGCTCTCAAGACAAGAGCCAGAAGACTTTCTTCGCCTCCTAACAAATCACCTCATCCAGGAGTCAATAATACAAATACTTGCGTTTCTGGGGTCAGTGGTGGGCTTTATTAAAACGGATTTTTCAAAATGTGCTTCCACTGTTACTGCAGCTACAGAGAAACCCTACTATCAGACATTTCTCTTCTCAGGATCAAACCCTGTGTGCTGTGGGTTTTAAAATGGAGATGGGGATAGTGGCAAAAAGGCTGGCAGCTTCCCCGTGACCAATGCCGTGGCCCAGAGAATCATCCAGACTCACAGACGCACAGAAAACACTACGTTGCTTCCTCTAGAAGCTTCCTTTAAGCTTCTTCTCGGCCTTTGAGCCTTCTCACCTCCACTGTCTGGTTTTGGGCTTTGTAATTCATTAGGAGGGCATGTTAGGGAGTAAGGAGGTGCCTTACACTCCTATTGAAGCCCCAAAATGTCACACAAATGGGAAATCAGGGCAAACATGGTGATCCCAATTCTCATCCAGTTGCCAAGAGAACCTATTCAGAGTGGGGTCCTGTGGGGAGTTCATGCCCAGCTTTACTATCCGAGCCTCCTGGGGCTCCCATCCTGCCTCATTAGTCAAAGATCCAGGCTTTCCTTCAGAAAATATATGCATGGCTGTGGACTCAAGTTCTCAGCCTGGTGGCCTTGGTCTGTGTCAAACTTGAACTCCAGCCACACAGCAGCTACCCTGACAGGCTGCCCCTCTCCTGTCCTCATGAATTATTGGCACTCTTGCGATTTACAAGCCGCAAGGTCCTGGTTAAATGGTGTGCTTTGGACTTATTAATATGACTGGCCCTGGGGAATGGCTGAGTGGGTTCATTCTGCTGAAGTGTGGCTAGCATCTAATTGTCGGAATCCAAGTCTACATGAGCTAATGAAGATCTATAGGGGAGACTGGCTTGGAGCTTTCGAAGCCAGTGCCAATGCGCCTTCAATCTTTGTTTCTACCAATGACAGATGAAGAAATGGAAAGAGAGGTGCACGGGTGCTACAGCGTAAGTACACAACAAAAATAAAAAACAACAGAAACTCCAAATACCTGAACAACACATGCTGAGAATAAGACTTACTACCCACAGAGAAGAGTGTTAGGCAGATAGGAAAACCAACAGAAACCGCAAAAACAGTATCAAGAAAGCCTTCACCCAGATCATTCAGGGAAAAACTACAGGAAGAAACACTCAGAAAACAAGAAGTGACTCCAAAGATACAGCAGCCCCTACCTGGCTCCGCCCCGTCTGCTCATTCCCTCCACTCCTACTCACCCTGGTCTTGAGCTGAGGTGGTTCTTGATCCCTGCTTATCTTTTCTTGTCCTTCATGCTTTTTCTTATTTATTAGGTCTTAAGAATATTGGGTTTACTTTTGCTAATTTTCTAAGATGGTTGCAGGGGGACAAATAGTCATATGGACCTTTCAAAAAGCTAACAAAATGATCCTACTCTTCTAATTCACTTTTTTGTTCTGAGTGTAAACATAGTTTGTATTGCAATGTTTGGAAAATGTAACAACAAAAAGTAAAAATGAACCATAATTCTTTCTCCCAGAAATAAATATAGCTCTGGTAAGATAGCGGTTACAAATCGGGCTGCGAACTGCTAGGTCAGCAGTTCGAAACTACCAGCTGTTTCCCGGGAGAAAGATGAGGCGTTCTGCTCCCGTAAAGATGTACAGCCTCGGAAACCCTGTACAGGGTCGCTATGGGTCGGAACCGACTCCATGGCACACAGCCACCACCATATTCCAGAAAATGTATTTCTATATTTATTATAATTGATCTGGAGAAAAAATAAAGGTAAATCTGAATACACATTTTTTATTTTATAGAGTTAGGATCGTACTGTAAGTAGGATTGCGTACTATGTTTTCATTTAATGTTCTGTTGTGAGCATTTTCATGTGATTCTAAAGTATTCTTTGAAAGCATGATTTTTAAAAACTACAAAATATTTTTTAAATAAATATACCATAATTTCTTTTCTCATTTTTCTATTCTTGGATATTTAGATTGTTTTTTTAGCTTCATCTCATAAGTCAAACAGAAACTACCCAGACATAAATCTTTAAACACATTTCTGGTATCTTTTTAGGATAAATTCCTAGGGTTGAAATTATTGAGTCAAAAAGAATGAACATTTTTTAAGTCAGTTCTTCATGTTGCAACTTCACCCTCCCCCCACGCCTCCCCATGTCCTAGTGTGGCGCTGTGGGCTAATGCGCTGGACTGAAAAGTTGTTTGAACCACAAGGTCTGGTGGTTCAAGCTCATCAGCCGCTCCTTGGAAACCCAATACAGGGTCGCTATGGATGGGAATTAACTTGACAGCACTTAACAACAACAACCCATGTATATTAAAATGTCCATCTCAGTGTTCTTCAAAGTTATAATCAGACATACCTATCTTCAACATGCAAAACATTATTTTATTGTTAGTGGAATTTGTTGCCCATAGGGTTGAACACTTTTATTATATTTAGTGTCCAGTCTGAAATTCTCTTGAAAATTGTGTTACCTTTGATTTTTTGTTTTTGTGTTGTTAAGTGCCCTCAAGTCAGTTCCAACCCATAGTTTCCCTGTATAGAGTTTCCAAGGAACAGGTGATGAGACTGAACTGCCGACCTTGAACTTGTGGTTCAAACAGCTTTGCCATCAAGTGCATTAGCCCACAGCACCACACCAGAACACTCCACAGAACAATAAGGGGTGTCAATATTTTGTTCTGAGAGATTTGGGAGAGTTCTGTGTGGTATTAACAATAACAGATAGTATACTGTCTTGCAGGTTGCATACTTTTCTATTTTTTAAACTGTCTTCCAATTCTGTTTTAACTCATGAATCCACTAAAAACGCATTCCAGTGTCTAGAGCAATGTGCAACTCTAACCTGAGTTTTTTCCCCCAATTTGCTAATTTAATAGCACAATTGACCAAGCAATCTGGTATTCCATCATGGTGAGCAAGGCTTCCTTGACCACATTCAAAATGCTTACTTATCCCAGGGTCTCTTTTTTTAAGTTTTTATTGTGAATTATGTGGTAGTTTAGAACATTAGCTTTACACTCATCCTATCCTATTTTGTTTCATTGCAATGATTACAATTATCTGTATGCATCATCAAACAGCCTAAGGGTACACCCTGCAAACCTGCCCCCTGGCCATCAACACACAGCCCCTCTCCCTCCCAGAGTCCAGAGTCCCCAGCCGCTCCATCTCTCCACGTCATTGTCTCTGCCTCCATCTCCAGCATTGCTGCTTCTCTGGATAAGTCATGCACTCCACTCTTCTTCCTTGATGCTCTCAGGGTCCTCTGCTCCTAGACTGAAAGATCAACCACTCCCCTCCTTTTGTTACAAGACGTCTACTTTTGCATTTGCAGCACTCACACAGTCCTGATAGTAATTATTCACTATTTGAACCACAAGAGTCTTATCCCTATCTCCTTTCACCAGCCCTGGTCCAGACAGGTTAGAAAACACTCTTTGAAGATTTTACCTTCCCACGCACCCTCCGAAACTAGGCTCTCTCTTGAAAGCTTATAAGCCAGTCTCTTCTTGCCTTTGTAGCTCCCCACCCCCATTTTGGGCAGCCAAATGTCTAAGTTGTCCATCACTGTCAACCCTGTGTACCGAGGAGGTGAGAATGATCCTCACTGTAAAGATTTGTTCCCTCTTTTGAGCTACTAACATACATAAGTATAGGTCAAGGTCATCAAATTGTAGAAGATTACTCTTTTTTTCCCCCTTTTTCCTCTTCTTTCTTCCTTTGGTTGAGTTCTGGTCATCCAGCCATTGAAGCCAGGTCAAATGGCTACTTACTACAAGTATGGGTGTTCTTGTGCATTTCCCCTCACTTCATATCAGCTGGACCCTTCACTCTCTGCTCTAGTTCTCTGTGACTATATCCTTGTCCCTGGGTCCAGGAGGCCCCAGGTCTCCCCATACTGCTGGCCAACCGTGTCTCAACCCAGGTTGACAGGAGTCTATTGAACGTGGTCAGACTTAGGTCACAACTTCATTGTTGTTCCCCCCACACACACTTCCACTTATTGGTGACCAATGTGGTCACCAGCAAGACCACATGCCTGCTTGTGTATTCCCCTTAAGTCCTAGTCTTAGAAGGGGGTTTGCCCTGAGGGGACCTGGGCCACTTGCCTCGATGGCTCCTGGGAGAAAGACTGCCAATATTGTTTTTGATTTTTCCTCCTGCTCTTTCTTTCAAGAAGTATTTTCTGTTCTTCTAGCCACTCCAGGCTGGTCTGCTTGTCCTTTCAGTGGGAATTTCCTTTGTTCTGCATGCCTTCTTATGCAGAGTTCTTGTTTGTGTGTGTGTGTGTGTGTGTGTGCTATTGCTTGTCAGTTTCTTCTTAGTTTTAATGTTTCCTTGTTCTACTTGGATCTTCATTTTCATGTTAAGTTGTGAAGTATTAACTTTCTTTGAGGTTACTCTATAGTCTATTAACATTTCCTTGCATTTAAGACAGTTTATTGTATCCTGCAATCTATGTGACTTCCTTACCACCTAGATCTCTGTTCCTATATTTTTCCCTTCTTTGGCATTGTTGACATTTTGATCTTTGATTGGCTTCACAGGTCCTCTGAATTTGTTGTTGTTATTTTGTTCTGTTCTGAACTCTACTATCTTTTGACTGAGTTCCAGGTGGTGTTGCCATGTCTTTTAATCTCTGATTGTTGTCTGTTCTTGTTGGTTGTCATTCCAAAGAACTCTCTTTAGGATATTTTGAAACCTTGGATTGGCTTTTACAAAAACTCTTAGGTTCTGTTTATTCTGGAATGTTTTGATTGCACCAGCTTATTTCATTGACAGTTTTGCTAGATAGACGATTCTTGGTTGGCGGTTTTTTTGTTTTTGTTTTTGTTTTCTTTTAGGGTTTTATATGTGTCTTCCCATTGCCTTCTTGTCTGCATGATTTCTGCTGAGAAGTCAGAGCTTAATCTAATTTGCTTGCCTTTGTAGGTAACACTTCTCTTTTCCCTGGTTGCTTTTAGGATTCTCTCCTTGTCTTTGATTTTGGAGAGCTTGATTATGATATGTCTTGGTGATTTTATTTTGGGTCTATCCTTCCAGAAGTTTATTCAGCTTCTTGAATGTTTATCTTCTCATCCTTCAAGATGTTAGGGAAGTTTCCCTCCTGGAAGATCTTCAACTATCTGCTCTGTGGAATTCTGTGATTCATCCTGTTACAGAATGCCAATACTTCTTACGTTATTCCTCTTCATGTTATCCAGCATGAATCTTAGACTATCGTCAGGTTTTTTTTTAATAATTTTTATGTGTGTGCTTGCTCTTCTATCTTAGCAATATTGATAGATTTGTTTTCCAGCTCACTGGTTCTGGCTTCCATCTCTTCAATTCTACTCCTTTGCCCTTTCAGTGTATTTTCCATTTCTGATATTTTATTATTAATCATCTGGACCTCTTTTTGCAGTCTTTGAATTGTTTCCAATGCTATATCTGTCTTGTTTGATTGCTTCTGTAGCACTTTCCTGACTTTTCCTTATTTTCCTCGACCCCTCTGTGGAGCATTTGAATTTGTCTCCCTATCATTCTTCTGAATTCCTTCTCAGGCAATCCAAAGCCTGCTCCTATTCTAGTGGAGAGTCTATGTCTGCATCCAGCTCATTTGTCTCAGTTACTCTTTTCTGGTTTTGGGAATGTGCTGAGATCTTTTGTTGTTTTTTCTTGGACATTTTCAAAAGTTGTTTGAGTTTTTAATGCTTAAATGGATGTATGTTGCTTTTTGTTAAACTTACTGAGTGTCTCCTGGTGGATGTGATCTGGAGATAGGCTTCCTTTTCATGTGTAATGCCTAGCAGCTGGTATTAGCTCCTGTCCAGATGGTGGGATATTATATGATATGCTTGTAGCTTGACTATATGGGTACAATTGTCATCTCTTTTTGGGTAAGGTAGAGGGACAAAGTTCCCACCCCCAGGAAAAAAGAGAGACCAAAAGGACCAAAAAAAAAAAAAAAGGAACAATATAAAAGCAGAGACAAAACCCAGCACTCAAAACCAAAAATAAAACCATGGCTGACTGTACTGTAGCCTTTGCTGTGCAGGTCAGTGTGTGTGCACTGTAGAAACCTCCAGTGGTGGGTGGGGGTGTCCACTTGCTCAGGCCCCTCCTTTAGTCATCACCATAGAGGTGCTCAGATAAATATTTGGAAACGAATGGAAGAAAGAGTATCCACTATTTTTATCTCTGAAGGTCATTTAGGTGTCTGCATCTGCACAATGTAATTCTCAAAATAGCTGTGCCCTTTTATATAATAGTTGGCATTCACTCTTGCTTTTCATACTGAGGTTTTACAAGGTGCACATACATTTTGGCTATATAGGCAGGACTTTATTTTCTTGTTAGGTAAGTCAGGTATAAAGGGTCCCACCCAGGTCAACTTTAGCTGGATCTCAAAGTCAGATGGCGTAAGAAGCAGCCAAAGGATCCAGGCTGCAGGACAAATGGGGAGTCCCAGGACTCCCTGTGCCATCGGAAAACTGTGTGGACAATACTGGAAACTTTTAGGGGTGCGCTCCCACCCACCTAAAGGTTTCCGGCTGGTCAGTGAAGGGGAGAAGAGGATTGTTGTTGTTGTTGTCAGGTGCCATCAAGTCGAAACCGACTCATAGTGACCCCATACACAGCAGAACGAAACAATGTCTGATCCTGGGCCAATTTTACTACCGCTGCCACACTTGAGTCCATCAATAATGCCACCTGGCCAATCCATCTTGTTGGGGGTCTTCCTTTTTTTTTTCTGACCCTCCATCTTACCAAGCATGATATCCTTCTCCAGCGACCGTTCCCTCCTGACAATATGTCCAAAGTATGAAAGACGAAGTTTAGCCATCTTGGCCTCTAAGGAGCACTCTGGCTGAACTTCTTCCAAAACAGATCTATTGGTTCTTTTGGTAGCCCATGACACTTTTAGTATTCTCCTCCAACCACAATTCAAAGGCATCAATTCTTCTACAATCTCCCTTATTCACTGTCCAGCTTTCACATCCATATGAGGTTATTGAAAATATCATTGCTTGGGTCAGATGCACCTTAGTCCTCAAGCTGATATCTTTGCTCTTCAACACTTTATAAAGGTCTTGTGTAGCAGATTTGCCTAATGCAATACATCGTCTGATCTCTTGACTGCTGCTTCCACAAGTGTTGATAGTTGATCCAAGAAGAATGAAGTCCTTGACAACTTCAATCTTTTCTCCATTGATAAGAATGTT
>NW_006408801.1:1360807-1363006 GCF_000296735.1 Chrysochloris asiatica | reverse complement strand
TTTTTCTAAATGCTCTGCATATTTTAGTGCTGTATCACTGTATCAGCATGGCTGTGGCTTCATCCTCTGATCTCAATCCAGGCTGAGGGGTCACCAGGAGTGTCCCACGTCCTAGTGTAATATGTGTCCTGATCAATTCAGTAATTGCTGTGTTTTCTTTTCCATAGTCAGATTTCTCCACTGGTGGGCGCAGGCACCTGGCACCTGGCACCTGGCACCTTGTACAAGATTAAAAACTCTGGGACTGCTCCGGAGAGCACCTTCTGTGGTTTATCTGCACCTTTGCCAAGGAACTTCCCCTACAGGGTCTTTTTGTGGACACTGCTCTCTCCTTACAAATCTGTTTCCCTAGTTTATTATTATTATTATTATTATTATTATTATTATTATTATTACAAGCACAATCTTTTGACAACTGCAGCTTTATAAGACGCTGGAATATCTAAGTCAAGTTTCCATTGTTCATTGTTTCTTTTTTTTCACATTAAAAACTTGTTTTTTACAAAATGCTGCAGCCTCTTTGGTAAACAAATTGTCAACAATGGCAAACATCGATTTAACATATAATTAAATTTAGCATTAATTCATTAATGTAACCCAAAATTTCTGTTACTAGAGATCTATCTACCCAAGAGAAATGAAAGCTCATGTCCACAGAGACTTCCATGTGAAAGTTTATTACATTTTTGTTCCCTGTAGTCAAAAAGTAGGTGTCTCTCAATAACCATCCAATTTTAATGAATAAGAAAGATGCAGTTTAGTTATATAAGGGAAAATTGTTGTTGTTAAGTGCCATCTAGTCAGTTCCAGCTTGTGGCAACCATGTTCCCAAGGAGAGGCTGTTGAGTTTGAGCCACCCACCTTGTGGTTCAAACCAACCTTGCAGTCCAGAGCTTTATTCCACAATACCACACCAATAAAAAGAAACAAGTTGCTGACACATTATACAACATAAACTTTATAAGTATTATGTTCAGTAAAAGAAACTCGACAGGACAACATATAATTCTGTTTATATGAAATGTTCATAATAAGACAATGCATGCAATAGAAAGTTCTTCAGTGGTTGCCAGGGACTAGGGTGGTAATAGGCAGTAATTTTAAATGGGTTGAATGTTTCCTTTTTGGGTGATAGAAATATTCTAAAGCTAGATTGTGGTAATGATTCCACAAAACTGTAATTGTCCCTAAAAATTCACCGAATCGTTCACTTAAAATGAAATAATGTTGTGATATGCAAATTAAGTTATATCTCAATAAGCTGTTAAGTGCCATCAAGTTGGTTCTGATTCTGAGTGACGGACTCGGTCTAGGGTCTTTGGCTGTCAATCTTCGCAGGATCAGAAAACCGCATCTTTCACCCATGAAGTAACTAGTGGGCTCAAACTGTTGACCTTGTGGTTCTCAGTCCAGTGATAACTATACAGATCCACAGAGAGTTTCATACCTCAATTAAGCTATCAAAAATCGTTTTCACTATTTAATCTTTCAGATTATTTTAGATTGTGTGCTGAATCTCACCCAAAATTCCATCAGTATTGCTTGCAAGTTTAACAGAAGAAAACTGAAACATTTACACAGATCATCTGGTACCTAGAAACATGGGCCTTCATCTCTGGAACTTTTGTTACATTAAGTGATGGTGGTGGTTGTGTGCCATGGAGTCAGTTCTGACTCATAGGCAACCTGTACAGGGTTTCCAAGACTGTAAATCTTTATGGGAGCAGAAAGCCTCCCCTTTCTTTCATGGAATGACTGTTAGATTTGAACTGCTGACATTATGATTAGCAACCCAGCTCACAATCCTCTTCACAAGGGTTCTTTGATATTAAGTGAAGTCCTGATGTGGCACTGTGGCTCATGTGCTGGACTGCAATGTCAGTTTCAAATGAAAAGTCAGTAGTTGAAGCTCACCAGCCACTCCTCAGAAACCCTAGGGGGTCACGATGGGTTGAAACCAACTTGACAGCACTTCCCAACAAGTCTCATAGAGTAGGTTCCAACTCATAGTGGCCTTGTATAGGGTTTCTGAGGATAGACTGGTGGGTTTGACCCACTGACCTTGTGGTTTGTAGTCCAGTGCTTACAGCCATGCATTTCATTTTTTCTAATTAAAGCTTTTCTTAAGGTTTTTGTTGTTGCTATGTGCCATCAAGCATGTTATAATCCATAGTGTTCCTGTATACAAACAGAATGAAA
>NW_006408801.1:1339280-1359667 GCF_000296735.1 Chrysochloris asiatica | reverse complement strand
TGAAACTACCAGCTGTTCCATGGGAGAAAGATGAGGCTTTCTGCTCCCGTAAAGATTTACAGCTTCGGAAACCCTGTGTAGAGTCGCTATGAGTCAGAACCCACTCCACGGCACATAACAACAACAGCAACAACATTTTGCTACAGTCTTGAGGTTCCTGAGGTTGTGTTCATGAAGATATCAGTATTACTAACAAAAGATTGTTTAGTAATAAAAGAAAAATCAAGACATTCTCAAATGAAGACAAACTAAGAGACTATTTTCTTGTTAAAAGACCTATCCTAAAAGAATGAAAGTCTCTAAAAATAAAGGAAATAATACATGTTGGAATCTTGTAACATCTAGGAGGGAAAAAAATAGAATATAAATATAGGTAACATTCCTCTCTGAATCCTAGGAGAGGAGAAAGAAGGCAGTGATGGAAAAACATTTAAAGGCACAAAGGCTGAATTTTTTTTCCTAAAGCAAAAACCTATAAATTCAGGAATCTAAATAAATATTGGACAAGATAAATCCTAAGACACCTATGGATGCAATAGCTCAAAAGAGGGAACAAATCTTTACAGCAAGGATCATTCTTCCCACCCCCTCAGTATACAAGGTAGACAGGGATGGGAAACCTGGACATTGGCTACCCAAATTGGGGGAGGAGGGCCTACAGCAAGAAGTAATTGGCTTACAAGGTTTCAAAAGGGAGTGTAGATCCAGAGGAGGCAGAGGAAGGTAGAATCTCCACTGAGTGGTTTCCAATCTGTCTGGGTGGGTCTGATGAAAGGAGATGGGGATAAGACTCTTGTGGTACAATAGTGAATAATTGCTATTAGGACTGAATGTGAGGGTTCGAAATGTAAAGGTAGATGTTTTGTAGCAAAAGGAGGGGAGTGGTTGACTTTTCAGTCCAGAAGCAGAGGTCTATGGGACCATCAAGGGAGAAGAGCGGAGTGTGGGATCCTACCCAGAGAAGTAGTGATGCCAGAAATGGAGGCAGAGACATTGAAGTGGAGAGATAGAGTGACTGGGGACTCTAGACTCAAGGAGGGAGAGGGCTGCGTTCTGATGACTGTGGGTCAGACTTGTAGGGTATACCCTTTGGTTGTTTGATGATGCATGGAGGGGATTGTAACCATGGCAATGAAACCAAACATGATAGGGTGAATGCAAAACGAATGTTCTCCCATGTAAACTAGCACATAATTCACAATAAAAACTTTTAAAAAAATTAATAATAACATTCAAGGAAGACTGAAAGAAAAGAAAAAGTTACTGGCCTAGAGGTTGGGACAGTGTGCTGGCGACTGGGTGTGTCACAGAAATACTCATACATATCAGTACAGTACAGGCCCACCAATATGGCACGGGCCAGCCCACTGTCAGGCCCCACCACCGCAGCTCCGTCCCACAGCTAGCCACCCATTCGCTGCCTGAGGATACACAGCCCCACTGCCGCCCTCAGCCCAGCTAGATGCTGGGCCACCTCACCCTGGGTCGGTGCCCCCGTTCATACAGTCACTGGCCACCTGCCACCCAGCCGGCTGCAACCATGAGATTGATTTAAGACGTCTGGCAAGATACCAGAGTGGACAGACACAATGATTGGTGCACAGACAGTCTAAAACAATCTACAAGAAAGATTACCCCTACCCCCACCCCTGGGAGCTATGGCCGGTGAGCCATGACTCAAGAGAACACCAATATCCAAGCAAAAGGAGAATTATGGAAGCACATTCAAAACTTTACATCTCAAGATATAGACTCATCCCAGTGAAGGATATGGGATGGGAAGTGGGAAGAGTGTGGGCCATCGTTATTTTGAAAGTGTGAATTATATGGTTGTTCAATCAAACAAAAAAGAAATAATCTATGATGGTTATAGGCAGGTGGGGAAGTGGGGGAAGGGAAACTATTCATGGGCTAAAGTGCAGACACCTGTAGATAAAGGTGAAAAACCAAACAGCATACAACAAGAGGGAGTTGAGCAGAGGAAAGGTAAAGAAAGCAGGAGACACAGGGAGGAATGTAATTGTTAAGTGAATAGAGGTCCATGCTGTTAGCTATTGGTACACGGAGGTGACTGCAAATATGTAATGAAGCAAAGTATATGGTTCATTCAATGTAAAACTGATGAATTTACCCTGTACACCTTCATTCAATTCACAATAAAAACTTTAAAAGAGAGAGAAAGCCAAAGAAATTTGCACCGAAGACATACCATAAAGAAACTTTGAAAACTTAAAGACAAGGGAAAAAATCTTGAAAGAAGTGAGAGAGAAATGGCACCTATGTGTAGAAGGGAGAAAAAAAAAAAAATTGCAACAGCTGGTTTCATGGGAAACCCTGCAGGCCAGCTGGCAGGCTCTCTCCCAGGTGTTTTCATGGAGCAAAAGCAAAGAACTGCCAGCCCACGTGGTAGGCAGAATAATGACCCTGGGGATGCCCCGATTTTAATCCTCAAATCTGTGAGTTTAGGTTACATAACAATGGGGAATTAAGATTGCTAGTCTGCTGACATTAAAAGAGGGGAAACATCAGGGATTACCTGGGTGGACCCAGTGGAACCAAGAGGGAGTGGATGCATGCAGCCTGATGATGCAGCTTGGCTGTGGATTGACCCTTTTAGCATACCATAGTCTCACTCTCATTGCTCATTTCCTTTGTTCTGGTTTGCTTTATCTGATATTAACATGGGCATTCCTGCTTTCTTTTGGTTGACAACTCGGCCTAGTGCGTCATTCCCCCATCCTTTAACTTTCAAGCTACCCATGTTCTAATTGAAGTGAGTTTTTGTAGATGGTGTGAACTTGAGTTACCTATCTACACTCTGAAACACTGTATTTTAATCAGCATATTTAAGTCATTTACATCATTTTGGCTGCTAGAGCTAAAGCCTGCCATTTTCATTTTTGTTTCCTATTTTTCCTTTCTTTGTTTTCTTTTTATTGCTTTCTGGCCTATTTTCTCTCTGTTGTTCAGATTGGACAGCTTCTATTACTCTCTCTTTAAATTCACTTTATTCAACTGTTGAACCCATTCACTGAGTTTTCATTGCATTGTTGTAGTTTTCAGTTCCTTTATTTTCTATTTTGTTCTTCTTTATATTTTCCCTCTTTGTTGAGAGTGTCTGTTGCTCTGCTGAGCCTTTCTAATTATCCATTTAAGTGTGTTACCACAGAGCAGGAAGGGAAACCAGGCTCCTCAGAGGTGAAAGATGAAACCATCGGAAGGAGGGGCACCTCACTCTGGTCCCCAAGGGATGAAAATCTGAGCTCTTCATTTGGTGTCTGCAATTAATAGTTTACTTGGGTGGGGTTTTTTTATTCCTTCTAGTGTCTAGCTGAAGTAGAGCAATTATTTGTCTAAAAGTTTTCTGTTTTACTAGGCTTCCGCTCTCCTGTCCTTGGATTAATGGTTCTTTAAGCTGTTGTATATGTTTCTGTGGCCGTGTCTGGCTTTTCTATAATCCGTCCTGAGTTATAAAAGATAAAAAGAGAACCCAAACATGCATCATCTTGCTGGTCTTCCAATTCTGAAGTCCCTCTTCTATCTGCCTTATGCTCTTTGACTTCCAGTCTTCTTATGTTTGCTTTGCATATTGATGTTAAGTGCATAAACCAACAAGTTCCAGGGCATTCATTGACTCAAAATCAAGACTTCATCCTTTATTCTGTAATGCACACCTATAGACGTTCCATGATGGAATTCTTCAGGTAAGGTTGACTTCACCTTGGGTGGTGGCTCTTGTTAAGTGCCTTTGAGTCAGTTCCAACTCATATTGACTCAGTATAGGGTTTCTAAGGAGTGGATGGTGGGTGTGAACTACCAATCTTGCAGTTCAACCAACCTTGCCGTCTAATGCTTGTCCCACAGTGCCACACCAGGATTCCTCACGTTGGGTAGGAACTAATGCTGGATTGGAGTCTGGGTGTGGGGCTGTGGGATAAGCACTGAATTGCAAACCACAAGGTCGGCAGTTCAAACCCACTAGTTGTTCCTTGGAAACTCTATACAAGGTCGCTATAAGTCAGAACTGACTCAACAGCACTTAATAATAACTACACAGTTACTGGACTGGAGTCTTGGTGTGGTGCTTTAGGATAAGCACTGAACTGCTAACCCCAAAGTCCATAGTTCAAACCCACCAGTTGCTGCTCCTTGGGAACCCTAAATAGCACTGCTATGAGTCGGAAGTGACTCGATGACATTAAACAGTAAGAATGCTGGTTGTTAAGTGCATAGAGGGTCTTTCTTTCCCTCCATCCCATTGCCCTTCCTTTCTCCATTGCTCTGATCCCCACCCTTTCTCTCTTCTCTGTTCTTTCTTCTTCCTCTTTCTAAAACCTGTCTCTTATTGTCTCTGTGTTCACTTTGTTAATAGAAATATTTACTTAGCCACCCCTAATTAATATATAAGAACATATTAAATGACAGTTTTGCTCAAGGTTTTTACTCATTTTGGGGCTCTCCAATATTTTAATGTTTCATATTTTAGCTTTATAGACCATTAGCTAGGTCTATGAGTGATGATGACGATAATAATCTTTATTTCATGCATTTCAGAATTATGAACCAAGAGTAGAAGTTAATTGGCAGGCCTATTTTCAGTGTACCATCTGTATAAATGATAGCGAATGTCAAAGTGATTGTTTTACACAAGTTGTCTGGTAATAGGAAAGATGACATGGACATCCCAATCTGATAGATGTACCAAAATGAGCATCGATGATAAAAAAAGAAAGCAGTGCTTACTAGTCCCTTTATTTGTTCTATTGGTTGGTGAAATTCATCTTTGTAACAGTGCCTTGTTGTGCTCCAGACGGTCAGTTTCCAGAAAAATAAAAAAGTGTTAGAATGATTCCTGGTTTCAGTGGTACCTAGATTTACTATTCAGTGGCCAACTCAGCATCTTCTCTTATGCTACCCAAGTTTCCACAAAGATAAAGAAAAGACAAAGCCTCACAGCATCAAAAACTTAGTAGAGGCCAGTGAAGAAGAGGAAGCCACTCAATGAGATAGACCGACACAGTGACTTCAACAATGGGCTCCAACATAGGAAGAGTTGTGAGAATGGTGAAGGACTGGACGGTGTTTCTGTAATACATAGGGGCACTATGACTCAGAACTGAATCAATAGTACCAAACAGTAACAAGTGTGGGAGGTAATTTCATGTGCTGCATAGACCATGAGGCTGGTTATGAAAGACCATCAATAGTATGTCCACCTTTGCCCATCCTGCCTCCTTAGACACAAAGACACCCTGCTAAAATGAAATGAGGCAGAAGCCACTTTGTCCACCCCACCATAGTCACTCCCATGCCATTTTCTATGACAGGTTATAACACACAAAGCTTGAGCTGATTCACCATGCCTTGATTGCTTGACCATTGAGTTTCAAGGGCTACTCAGACTGACTATAGTGCAGATTCCTGGAGTCATCAGCATCTGGGATCGAGTTTGACAGAAAGCAGAGATGGAGAGCAGAGAAGGATGTGGTGTCTGGTAGTTAGGACCGCATCTGAGAAGTGGAGTTTTCACCAGTAATGCTGCATGGTCATGGGCAAGAAAAGAAGATCTGAGGAAGGACAAGTAGTTTATTAAAAAAACAACCATGAAGAGTAGCAGAGACAGAGTAGGGGAGGCTTCCACAAAAGTCACTTCTCTATTACATCTCCTACATTCATCGTGGTGTGGTGCTGCAGGATAAGCATCCGGCCGCAATGTCGGTGTGAACTGCAAGGTCATCATTCAAACTCACTAGCTGATCACTGTGGGTCAGAATTGATGTTACTTCAACTTTGTTTCGACATAGGAGTCTTTCTTGTTTTTTCTTTTTTTCCTGATGCTAGCTTCAAAGAGACGAAGAGTGAGACATTTTCCTTAGGTGAGGAGGACATTTGAGACAAAGTAGACAAAGGACTATTTCTTCTCAAAAGACACAAAGATAGAAGTTAGAGGCCATCACTCAAACAGAAGAGAGATTTTAAAAGCCCTGATTATCACATGAACATACATTCTCGGACCTTTCACAAATATAATTCAATCTGAAAGGCTCTTTCAAGGTTAATGAATATCAGTGAAAGTTATAAATTAGATGTTTTTAAAGTGTAAACTTGGCCATTTTTCATCAAGCTAAAAGAGGTATTTCAATTTCTTATGAAAATGAGTGCTAAGATGATCTTAAGTCCAGAATAATGTGACCGTCTAAATTTGCACAATGTACTCTCCTTACTCAGTAAGTATTTAGAGCAGCCATCTTCCATTAATCGTTCATTAATCCCTCATTAATAATATCAGCACTCATATAATATGGCCGAGCTCATAGAAAGATGACCCCCATTCATGCCAAAAATGACAATCTTAATGTGGTGTTTGGATTAGAAAATGAGTTGGTTATAAGGTGCAGAAATTATGTGAAAATGGAAATTCATATTTTCCTTAGTTAATTAATTCACCTGAAGTGAAATGAGATGGATTTCTAAAATTATTACCCACATACCGTTAAGGTTCAAATAGAATTGCTTTGAAACGTCTATGTCATTTTGCTTGATCCCCTGGCCCGCTATCTACTCTAAGCCTTGTTTAAGTCTACAGAGAAGAATGTCTGAACCAAGAAAGGTGTCTCTCTAAGACACAAGTGAGGGTTTCTCCTCTGATAGCTACTTGACTGATAGTCCTTGTTCTTTGTGGAATAGATTAGATAATTTCATATAAGCTGCAAATAATGATTTAAAAAAAACAATTCAAAGCATTTACCCAACACAGACTCTACTAGTAACCATGTGGAAAGTGGTCTTTACAACAGTCAACGGAATGCTGACATTTCATTGGCCATAGGATATCCTGGGATGAATGCAATAATTCCTGTGAAAGACAGAGCTATGTAAGCTAGCAACTTGTCAGAGAAGGAAAACTCAAGTATTTCCCACTAAGACAAGCAATAGAAAACACTGCATCCGGTCAGAGGGGGGAAACTTGTAAAACTCAGAAAATCAAGGTGTCCTTTTAGAGTCCTGTCTGTCACAGGCTTCACTGTGCATGTGAAAATGGCTCCAAGAGTACCTGGCAAATAGCAAATATTCAATATTTAGCTTGTTTTTGTTTTATAAGACATAGAAATAGAGAGACAGATGCATGGGTGGATGGATGGATGGATGGACGGATGAATGGATGGATGGATACCTGGATGGATGGATGAATAGATGAATAGATGGATGGATGGATGGATGGATGGATGGATGGATGGATGGATACCTTACACATCGATGCATGCATGGCTGTCTTTGAGTATCTCCCTCTCACGGTAACGTTATGCACACCAGAATGACATGTTGTCTGGTCCTGCATCATCCTCACAGTCACTAACATGGTCATGTTCATCGTGGCAGTTCTTGTGCCTCCCATCTTATCCAGTGTCTCCTTGATGGCCTTCTGCTTCACCACACATGCCGTCCTTCAGCAGCTGATACCTCCTGATGATGTGTCTGGAGCAAGTGAAACAAACAATATTCTGCTGTGGTCCATGCAGTTTTTATGGGCTGATTTTCAGACGTAGATGGGCAGGTGGTTCTTCCTAGTCTGACTTCATCTGGAATCTCTCTAAAACCTGCCCTCCATGGATGACCCTGTTTATGCTTTAAACACCAGTGGAATCACTTCGAGCATCACAGCAAGATGTAAGTTACCACAGAATGACAAATTGATAGATTGCTGCTAAATTATAAGACATGTTGTTGTTGGGAGCTATTGAGCCCATTCCAACTCATTGTGATCCCATGCAACAGACTGGAACTCTTCCATCTGGTTTTCTAGGCTATAATCATTATGAGAGCAGATCACTGAGTAGTTTTAAACCACCCACCTTTCAGTCATCCTCCAAGTATGTAACTGTCTGCAGCATCAGGACTCCTTCTTACAAGGCATATTGTTGTTGTTATTGTTAAATGTCGTCAAGTTGGGTCCAACTCATAATGACCAAGGAGCCACTGGTGAGTTTGAACAATGGACCTTGTGGTACAAACCGACCTTGTGGTTCAAACTGATTCTGCCATCCATACTACAGTGCCACACCAGAATTTATCTAAGACATACTGCCTGCCCCAAAGAAGCATCAAAGTGGGTGGAAACGCACTTTTGCATACATGAAATAATAGTGTTTCTACACATGCAATATTTTATAAAATCAAGTGTTGAATTATATGACTGAGTTCAGTCTAATCACTGTAGACTGAGTACCTCAGGGTGCAATGTTGAGCACCAGACTGAGCTATCATGCATGACCATTCCATCCAGCTGGTGTAGAAACAGTAGGAGCCAATAGAAGTGAAACTGTCCCCAAAGTTTACACAATGCAAAATCCACGTCTCAAAATAGTAGCCCTTTGTTGATCACTGCCAGTTTTTTCCTCTTCTTTACCAAACCTCAGGAAGGTTTAGAGATTAATACTTAGAACAATTAAACATTTAAAAAATGTAGTTGAAAAAAAGGCATAATTTCCATTGCAGAAATGCAAAACAGCTTTAGAAATCTTTGTCCCACTCCTCTTTTTTTCTTTCTTTTTGCAGCTTGCAAACCCATAACACTAAAACATCCTAACTGATTTTATTTCCATATTCAGTTAAAGTGATTTGATCACAAGCTGGGATCTCATATGCCCAGCATTTAACCCAGAGAAACTGTTACCAGTCTGGTTTTGAACTCACCAAAAACCAGTAGCTTTCGGTGGAAAAGCTGACAGACCCTTAAGTATAGCGCTGTGAGTAGCCCCAATGACAATAAATATGAGGGGTGAGTCCCAAA
Source organism: Chrysochloris asiatica (assembly GCF_000296735.1). Lineage (NCBI taxonomy): Eukaryota > Metazoa > Chordata > Mammalia > Afrosoricida > Chrysochloridae > Chrysochloris > Chrysochloris asiatica. The sequence continues at coordinate 1,350,876 of NW_006408801.1, read as the reverse complement.
CTGAAGGCAGGCAAATACTTACCCAGCTGCTGCAGAAATAGTAAGATAGAATTAAAAGAGAGAGAGAGAGGAGAAAAGAAATGAAATGAAATGAAATGGATATTAGGTGGAAACATCTGTGTTCACCACAGAGCAAAATGCATATTCAGCAGTGAGTTTACTGGCTCTTTAGAGGATGTGAATGGCGCGTTGTAAATAACGACAAGCCTGGAATAAATTCCCAGCCAAAGGAGGGGGGGCCTCCATGTGTCCCTCCCACAATTCACATTTCTGGGTCCCTGCTGTGAATGATGATTCACAGCAGTCACAAATTCCTGTTTTCAAAATGCCATTGTATACTCCAGGGCTTTCATTAAGTTTTACACTAGCTGGAGAAATTTAAAACTTGAGAGGGAGAGTGAGCGACTCATAGCTGTGATGTGCATTTAACACTCAGTCTGAACCACTGGTAGGTGGGGTGGGAGGCTGTACCTCCCAAACACCCTGCCCCGCTCCCATCCTCCTTCTTTCTGGAAATCCACAGTGGACAGAGAGCAGAGGAAAGGGCATCCTGATGAGAAGGGAAAACAAACCAGAGGAGCTGACGGTTGAGAGGCAACTGGGGAACCACAGAAGGGATAGAGCCCATACTGCGCAGACTCCAGAGCAGTCTGCACATGCCAGAACCTTCTGGACTGTAATGTGGTGACCACTGACTCTACAGAGTTCAAAAGGCTGCAGCCCCACTACCATTTAGGATGTGCTAATTGTGTGGTACTGTAGGATAGTAGACTGGACGGCAAAGACGGTTTGAACCACAAGGTTGGCAGTTCAAACTCAACAGCTGCTCCTTGGAAACCTTATTCAGGGTCACTATGAGTCAGAACTAACTCATGGGCACTTTACAACAACAACAAATTGCATGATCAAATACAGGCAATGACTACGACAATACCCAAGTCATAGTATTTGCTATGATGGTGGCCAATCGTCCAAGAGGACATTGTCCAGTCTGAATAATAATATTTTCTTCTTACCCTGTGTATCAGGACAAAGAAATAAACAGGGTTCATCACCCATGCTGAGCCTTTCCTTTCCAAATGTAGTTTGGTGTTCTGTCTACATCATTCTAACCAAATGGTTGATCTACGTCTGTGAAGAGCACCAGGGAGAAAAGTTTGGCACCATCTTACTCCCATTTACATATCATGTATACTGTCCGGTGGCCCCCTCTGTTTGCATATAGGAGAAGGACTGGGTTGTCTCCTTGGCTGTAAAAAACCCACTCTGCTATCAAGAAGATTCTAACTCATCGTCACCCTACAGACAGAGTAGACTTACCACATCCCCCACAGAGTGGCTGGTGGGCTTGAACCACAGGCCTTTTGATTACAGCTGAGTGCTTACCCACTGTGATGGAAAAATGGAGGTAACCCAACAGTGGGGGGCATGTGTATGCAGAGAGAGCTTTTGAGAAAGTTTCCTGAAAATGGGGTAAGCTTCCACTTAAGAGATCTGCATTTCCAAATCACAGGAAATGTTATTCATGTGTTTCTTCCCTTGTTTCTGACATCCGCAGACAGCAAACATGTTCCAGTCATTGTTGGACACACAGTTAATCCTGACTGGTTCCTGGGTATCTCTCTGTGTGCCTGTCTAAATGAGATACTAGATACCAGATGAAAGGCACTTTTTTTTTTTTTTCTTTTTTTTCGTAAAACATCCCATTGAAGAAATCTTCTGTGTTGATTCTAGGATAATTTCCAGCAGTTTTGTTCTTTTTCAAAGAGTATTTAGGATTTTGCAAGGCAGACATAAAAACTACGAAACAAACATGCTTTGTTTTACAATACGCCAAGTCGCATCTTTCGTTATCTGCTGGAGTGAGCTGTCTTCTGTTTAGACCCTAGGACATCCTCCACCTTCACGTCTCCTTCCCTGGGCTAGAGAAAGGAGCTGTGAGAAACGTGGAGGTCCAGGCCCACCTTGTGTTGGAGAACAGCATCACTATAGGATGGCACACTGGGTGTCCAGGTGAATGCTTGAAGGAGTCAGGTCTTGGCTATGGCAATATGGGAACATCTGTGTCTTCATAATGATGAGTATCCCTGTGACAATGAGTTCAAGAAATGAGCTACAGACTTCTCACTCTGGAAAGTGGACAGCAGATTCTTAATATTAGTTATTGAGTGGATACAACAAGGCAGCAATTCAAATCCATACATGCTTACTATGCACCTATGATATGCATGCCAGGCAGGACAGAAGAGTCTACAGAACATCCAAAGATGACCATGGTGCATAGAGTCTCGGAACAATACAGGCACATCAGCGACTCATGGTAGCACACAGAAGCAAATGAAGTATGATGAAGCACAAAAGATCAGGATGGAGATCATGTATGCTCTTTAAGAGGTAAAACTCAGATCACATACAAAGAAACGAGAACATGGATCTAGTGTTTAAAAGCTGCATTTAAAACAGCATCTAGGCAATGTAAGAATAGACATAAAGAAATAATAGGTAGACTTTGTAGCCCAATTTCTCCAAGAGGTAATAAGAACTGAGCACAACTTCCAGAGTGCTTTAGATAAATTTGGAGTCACAGACATTTAAGATCTAATCATACCCCTTAATTGAACATTTAATGATACCATTCCCATGGGTTCAGCTAAACAGTGAGTGGGATCCCACAATGTTCTATTGTTGATTTCTGGAAGGATGGTTGGGAATGTCCAAAGAGCTGCTCTTGCCCACGTGGCTGGTAACTCTCAAAAGTCTCATGACTTGCCTTCAGATGAGTCAGTAGACTTACGAGAACAGACAATGGAGCAGCAAATATCAGATTTGTAGCAAGAAGTCCCAATTTGGAGTTATAAAAATCATTCTATATGCTTCCTGCTGAACCCCCTGAACTATGTTGATGTCTATATATTCCACATACAACACACATCTGTAGACTCAAGAAAAACAAGGGAGTAAACCTCATCAGCTCCTTGGAAACCCCAAACAGGGTTGCTATGAGTCAGAATCGACTTGACTGCACCTAACAACAACAGCAACAAACTCTCTTCCTAGTCATTTCAGTCGAGTCTTAAAAATCAAAAAGAGAAAATAATCATTTCACAATAACTTCAGTTGAGAAAAGTCTCTTCGTGGATATTGGAATAAACATTATTCCACAACGGTTTTGGTAAACCACAAAGATTTACCAGCAGCCATTGATTCATGTCTGGCTCAAGGCAAGCCCATGTGTGTCCGAGTAGAACTCTGCTTCAAAAGGTTTCCAATGAATAATTTTTCAAAGTGCATCACCAGGCCTTTACTCTCAGAAGTCTAAAATTACCAACCTTTTGTTAGCAGTGGTGTACATTAATCATGGCACTACCCAGGGACTCCACATCTGTCTACAGATTCTTGTAGTTGCTGCATCCTGTTGAATAATCTTTCAGCTCTCCCTCTCCTACCGTAATGCACTCAGAGCATCCTCATTCATGGTTATCAGTTAATATTTCAGTGTGGAAGGATGAATCATCATTATTTTAGCTGTTCCTGAAGTCAAACAGCATTCAGATGAACTGGACTTGCTTGGATACATCAAAAATGCTTATTCCCCAGAGCAATGCTACAAATAAAAATAAAGTATGTTTCAGGCCATTGTGTGAAGTGTAAGTCCAAATTTGCAAAAGAAAAAGATCAGTTTCTCTACTCATTAAGATATAATGAAGCCCTGAATTGTGATCTAAGTTCCACCTGGGTTGTAGGTTATGCTGTCTGCTGTTACCTTGCTTTTCTTTGTTCTACAAGGTCAGACGTTGCTGTTGTTGTTAGGTGCCATCGAGTCGGTACAGACTCATAGGACTTTATGCACAGCAGCACAAAACACTGCCCGGTCCTGGTACAACCTCACTATCATTTGCACACTTGAGTCCATCGATGCTGCCACTTGGCCAATTCATTTCATTGGGGGTCTTCCTCTTCTTCTCTGTACCTCTGCCTTACAAAACATGATATCCTTCTCCAGTGACTGTTCCTCCTGACAATATGTCCGAATTATGAGAGACGAACTTTGGCCATCTTGGCCTCCAAGGAGCACTCTGGCTGCACTTTTTCCAACACTGATCTATTGGTTCTTTTGGCAGACCATGGCACTGTCAATATTCTCCTCCAACACCATAACTCAAAAGCATCAATTCTACGGTGTTCCTTATTCACTGCCCAGCTTTTGCATGCATATGAGGTTATTGAAAATACGATGGCTTAGGTCAGGCACACCTTAGTCCTCAAGCTGACATCTTTGCTCTTCCACACTTTAAAAAGGTCTTGTGCAGCAGATTTGCCTAATGAAATACATCATTTGATTTCTTGACTGCTGCTTCCATGAGTGTTGATAGTTGATCCAAGAAGAATGAAGTCCTTGACTATGTTAAAAAATGATTCTCAAGATGAGTAATATCATGACTGCCTCTCAGAAAGAAGAAACTCAACACATGATAAATGCTTAACTCAAAACATGAAGGAAGCAGACAGATGCCACAACCCTTTCAAAAGAGAATTCTAAAAAACACAAATGTATATGGAGTAAAGAATGTTGTAATAAATTGACAAAGTCCGTGGAATCTATACAAGATGGGGCAGAAGTTGCGTGTCTGTAGACAGTCAAAAGAGACCTGGTGGCATGCTCGTATTGGTGACCATGCTCATCACCGATAGGGAGAAGTGAGGGAAAAACAGCAATGAAGCTGCAAGCTAAGCCCTACAAGGTTCAATAGATTCCTGTGAACCCAGGTGGAGACCTGGTTGGCCAGCAGTGTGGCAAGACCTGGGGACTCTTCGGCCCAGAGCCAGTGACATAGCCACAGAGAACTAAAGTGGAGAGCGAAGTGTCCAGCTGATGAAAAGAGAGGGCATATGCACAAGAACACCCACACTTGCAGATAATACCCCCTTGACCTGGCTTCAATGACTGTATGATCAGAGCTCAACTAGAAGAAAAAAGAAGAGGAAAAAAAGAGTAATCTGATACAATTTGATGAACTTGACCTACACCTATGGATGCACTAGCTCAAAAGAGGGAACAAATCTTTACAACTTAGATCATTCTCACCCCCTCCACACACAGAGTAGACAGGGATGGGCAACTTGGACATTGGCTATCCAAAATAAAAGGGGGGGGGGGGGGGGGGAGGCTACAAAGGCAAGAAGTGACTGGCTTACAAGTTTTCAAGAGGGAACTTAGATCCAGAGGGCGTGGAGGAAGGTAGAATCTCCAGTGAGTAGTACCCAATCTGTCTAAGCGTGGCTGATGAAAGGAAATGCGGATAGGTCTCTTGTGATATAATAGTGAACAATTGTTATCAGGACTGATTGTGAGGGTTGGAAATGCAAAGGTAGACATTTTGTAGCAAGGAGGGGAGTGATTAACTTTGCAGTCCAGGAGCAGAGGTCCCTGAGACCATGAAGGGAGAAGAGCAAAGAGAGGGACCCTACCCAGAGAAGCAGTGATACCTGAGATGGAGGCAGAGACAATGACGTGGAGAGATGGAGCAGCTGGGGACTTTAGACCCAGAGAGGGAGAGGAGCTGTGTGCTGATGACCAGGGGGTAGGCTTGCAGGGTATACCCTTTGGTTGATTGATGATGCATGGAGATGATTGTAACCGCTAACAGAAATGTCAGTAGTTAGAGCCCACCAGTTGTTCGTGGGAAGACAGATGTGATGTGGTAGGTTGTGCTCAGGAAGGATAGAACCTAGGAAAGCCTCTTGGGCAGTCTCCTCTGGCCTACAGGGTGGCTGTGAATCTGAATCAACTCAAAGACATAGAACAACAGCACAAACAACCCTCACTTTGCTTGTTACTAGTGGAGTCCTGGTGTGGCACTGCAGGATAAGCACTGAACTGCAAAGTCGGTTTGAACTGCAAGGTCAGTGGTTCAAACTCACCAGCCACTCCTCAGAAACTCTATACGCAGTAACTCTGAGTCAGAACCAACTAGACAGCACTTAACAACAACAACAAAATTGTTGTTGTATCTACAATCAACAAAGCTGTGAAATAGTTCTCACAGACTCAGAAACTACCTCTCACAGTTCTCTACACCTTGCCTCTAGATGCTACACAATCCATAGTGTTCCTCCAAAACCCAAATTCCGTATGCACTGTTTAGTTCATCTCTCTCTCTCTCCAGGGTTTAAACAGTCCCTGGCAGAAAGTAGGCCCACTCGATAAGCATTTACTCAAACAATGAGCAAATGTTTGAATAAATGCTTATCTTTGATGTTGAGAATAATCTTATTTAAACCTGTTTCCAGGGTAGTCCTACCTCTAGACAGTTTGTATGGCTGAGAGACTCCTCAATTGTGCCCCCAGGGAATTCATAATACACTTTTGCAGGCTGTACACTCAGCAGTCAAGGGAGATATCATGATGTGGCGCTGTAGGATAAGCACTTGACCCCAAGGTCAGTTTCAAACTCACCAACTGCTCCTCAGAAATCCTATACAGAGTCACTATGAATTGGAACTGACTCATAGACGCTTAACAACAACAACATGGTTCACAGTGAAGTGGACTTGAAGCACTCAAAGATGAAGATCAAAGAGCACACTTCAACATAAAGGAAACAAAATTCTCACACTGGACCAATAAATAACATCATGAGAAACAGAAAAGTTTAAAGTTGTCTGGGATTTTATTTCACTTTGATCTACAATGAACACCCATAGAAGCAGAAGTTAAGAAATCAAATGACATATTGCACTGGGCAAATCTGTTGCTGAAGTAATCTTTAAAGTGCTAAAAACCAAAGCTATCTCTTTGAGGACTCAGGTGAGCCTGACTCAGCCCATAGTATTTTCAGTCACCTGATACACATGTAGCTGGACAATGAACCGGAAAAGAATGGCTACCTTTGCATGATGATGCTGGTGAAAAATACGGAATACAGTATGGACTGCTAGAAAAACATACAAATGCTTCTTAGAAGAACATCCAGAATGCTTCTTAGAAGTGAGGATGTACATTGGCTATGTTATCTGGAAGGACCGGTCTCTGTTGAAGGACATCATTCTCGGTAAAGTGGAAGGTCAATGAAGCAGAAGAAGACTCTCAATGAGCTGGATTAGCACAGTGGAAGCACTGAGAGGGCTCGAAGAGCAGGAATCATGAGGATGGTGCAGAACCAGGCAGTGTTTCCTTCTATTGTACATATGGTCACTATGAATCAGAACCAACTAGAGGGCACCTAACCACAATAACAACAAGAAGAGTGTTTGGAACACATTGCTCTGAAGTCAGGCATGAAGGGTGGGAGAAGCAGAGGGAAGAATGAAGCCAACAGCCCTAGCTTTGATTCAGAAAAACCTGTCTCACTCTCTCTCTGTAGGTTGGGATACAGTTGCCTATCTTCAGGGAATTTTGCACATCCACCCTACAGACCAACCAGGAGCTAATGTGGGATCCTGCAGGAGGATGCCCCCACAGTGGAAACCTCTTTAGAAAACCTTTATACGATGGAACGTTTGATGTAAGGGAGACAGAGGGAAGCAAAACAGACAATTGCTTTGTAGAGATGGCTATCTGCAAATGGCATGGGACTTCATTTGGAAGCTGAGCTCTAGTACTCATTTTTATTCCTGTGACCAGGAGCCATCTGTAGATAGTGATGCTACAAAGCGATCTCTCTAGTAAGCATTTTGCTCTTTGTAACATGCCAACTTCCACTTCACTTCTTTAATTGGGAGTAGATTTCATGAGTCCCAGAAAGCCAGCCTGTTCTCAGTTAGCTACTGAGCCTCTTTCTATCCTCCAGGCACCTCTGGGCCCAATTATCTCACCATCAGGGTGGGTGCCACACTCCTCAGTGGCTTTTATTACCCTGTTCGTAAACCTCATATCTTCCACGGGTCTCTGAGGGCTCATAGGAACTCCCAGGGAATCATTCTGGGTGAGTAGACTCAGATCATGCCATCACCTGGGAAGGGTGGGGTTTCACATTGACCATGGCCCTCCAGAGGTCTCAGAAACTTCCTTCCCTCTCACCTCAAACAAGCACTGCACAGGGGAATCCTAACAGGGTCAAATGATGATTTATCTTCGTTCCAACACTACTGCTATTCCTGCTTACCATATTGTTCTTGCCAATTTCCCAAATCCCACCTAGAAGAGGCATCACCTCTCCAGCACTGAAGTTCATCCTTCTTGGGTTTCCAGTGACCTGGGGAGACTAAGGAGCGCTGGTGGCACAGTGAGGCAAGCATTGGGCTGTTAACTGAAAGGCAGGTAGTTAGAACCCACCAGCAGCTCCAAGGGAGAAAGTTGAGGCTGTTTGCTCCCATAAAGATTTACAGTCCCAGAAACCCTAGGGAGAAGTTGGACTCTGTGCTACTGAGTTGCTTTGAGTTGGAACATAGAGTTAGGAGCAATGCAAACCCACTTACAGCCCAAGAGCTTCTAGATTTTGTCAAGATTCACCAGTCCATCTGATGATAGGAAGTAAGTCTGACAAGGATAAGATTTGTCTTATTAGATTTTTTTCCCCCATTCCCTGTAGTGATGTTCTTGCCCTGAGCTCCCATCCAAACCTGGTTTGTACACATCCTGATGTGAAATCCAGTAATGTAGAGGTTCTGGGCAGAATAAGGGAGAGGGAAAAGCCATCAAAAATCGTGACTGCACATTCTGGCCCCAGCCAGTTGCCTGTCCCCTTGGCAACACAGAAATGCTGGGTCCCCCTCCCCCACAGTACTGTCACTGCCACCGGGGACACAAGGCTTACAAGGGGCAGTGCCAACGTCAGCCCAAAATGGAGGAAAGTCTGCAGATACATCCCAAATACAGGACTGAAGAACTACAATCACAGTTTCTGTGTTTCAATAAAATCATATTATGTAAGAAAAGTAGGGTAAGCACTGTACTGTTAGCTGCAAGGTTGGTGGTTCAAACCCACCAGTTGTTCTTCAGAAACCCTACACTGGATCACTGAGAGTCATAATCAACTTGATGACAGACAACAACAAGACTATAAAAATGTGTGAGGGTTTCAAAAAGTTCATGAAAACAAATGGAGTAAAAGATAATGGAATTCTTACACACGTAGTTTTTGAAGCCCACTATTATCCATGTGAAGAGTCCCTGGATGACGCAAACAGTTAACTACTACAGTTAAGCACTTAACTATTAACAGAGAGGTTAGTGGTTCCAACCCTGCCACAGGTATCTCAGACTAAAGACCAAGGGACTTGCTTCGGAAAGGGTGCAGCCATGAAAACCCTATGGAAGTGCCCCATTCTGCACACAATAGATTGTCCAGAGAGTGGTTTGGTATGTCATCTAAAAGACCAGAATGCTTTCTGAAAGCATTGTCACAAGACACTCATTCACCTCAAATAGACAGAGTGAGTCTTGAGAGACAGGACTGAATTCAACCTGCAAGCTAGAGTCTGGCCATGTCCCTATGGAAAACGGTAATGTTTCTTCTTGATAGGTTTCCACCTTACACAGGTTCCAGTTTTCACAGATTTTACAGAGTATATGTCAGGGGCGGGAATGGGGTCTAGCATCAAAAGTACATGAAAAAAAGATGCTGGGACGATTTCGTTCTGGAGAACGCCACTGGAACTGGCGTAGGCTTTGTAAGAAGAGAATGACATTTGTCAAGCCCTGTAACATATGGCATTTGTTCTACTGACTGCCTAGAATCCCTGTCTTTTGAAACATGTCTCAAATTTAGAAAAGTCGGTGGCAGATCCGGCTGGATGTGGTTCATTCACATAGCTGCTCACTTGGCAGAGTTTCCATGACAAGCCATGGTCACTGTGGGCTGGTTCTTTGCGCTGCTAGGATTCAATGCCAGTCTTAAAACAGGAGCCTCTTTAGTCTCTTCTACGATGACTGCTCTCGCCTTACTTCTATTCTTCCATAGCTCACACCTAGCAATTCACCTTTCTAACAATGGCTAGCCCTGATGTGCTGCTGGAGAATATGCACTGCTAACTGCTGGCAGTTCAAATCCACCAGCCGCTGCTGGGAAACACTTTACTGAGTCTCTTATGAATTGGAGTCCTGGTGTGGTGCTGTGGGATAATGCACTGGGCCTCAAGGTCCGTTTGAGCCACAAGGTCAGTGGTTCAACCTCATCAGCCACTCCTTCAAAACCCTATACAGGGTCTTAGAACCAACTCGAAAGCACTTAACAACAACAACATGAGTCAAATTGGGTTTGATGGCACTTAACAATAGCAAGGTCAGAAGTGAAGGCAGATTTGATGAGCTGTTTTGGTGCTGTATGATAAGCATCGGACCACTGCTGCAAGGTGGGTAGTGTAAACTTACCAGCCACTTGTAGGGAGAAACAGGAGACTTTCTGCTCCCATAAATATTTACAGCCTTAGAAACCCTACACAGTATCACTGTGAGTTAGTCTCCAGGGTAGTCTTTTGTTTTGTGCTTTGATACTGTAGTTAGACTCCCATTTGAGAATGGGTTTTCTGTCCTGTGCTAGTAAGGTAGCATCACTTTAGGGTTGTTGTTGTTAAGTGCCTTGGCATCATAGGGATCTTCTTCATTAAGTTGGGTTTAATAACTACCCTTAAATTGGACTTCTGGTGTGACACAGTAGGCTATGCACAGGACTTCTTACAAGAGAAATCAGTAATTCAAACCCACCAGTGGTCATTGGAAACTCTATGCAGCATCATTTTGAGTTGGAACTGACTCAACAGCTCTTAACATCAACACTTGAACACAATGAGTTCTGGTGGTGCCTTGGGCTAAGCACTGGACTGCTAACCCTATAAAGGGGTAAAGGGTTAGAAAGCCTAGTAGCAGCTGATGAGTTTGAATTGTGGTTACCAGTCCAGTGCTTAGCCTACAGCACCACACCAGTGTAGGGTAGGATGGATCTTAAATCAATCTCTTTAAGATAGAACAGAGCAGATCATGCAAGCAAGCAGTAAGACAGGGAAGATACCAGTCATATGATTCCCAAAACCAAAAACCAAACCCACAGCCATAGACTCTATTTGGACTCAAAGTGACCCCTTTACAGAGTTTCCAAGGCTATAAATCTTTACTGGGGCAGAGAGTCTCCTCTCTCTCCTGAGGTGAGCAGTCCAACACTTAACCCATAGGGCAACCAGATCCCCAAGGAACCTTAGATGAGACAAGGGTCTCCCCACAGAGCCAACAGAGAGTGAAAGACTTCACCTAAAATTGGTACCCTGGTTTTGGACTTTCAACGCCTAAATGGTGAGTCAATAAATACCTGCTGTTAAAGCACTTTTTGTGTTATTTCTGTGATAGCAGAACGACAGAACCATGCCATGTTTACCTGTGGGGGTATTTATGATGACAACCTTCCCGTCACCACCACCACCACTCATCTGCTAGTTTGTCTTATGTACTTTGGTGGTTGGCATATTGCTGTGATCTTGGAAGCTATACCACGGGTGCTTCAAATACCAGCAGGGTTGCCACTGTGGACAGGTTTCAGCTGAGGTTCCAGACAAAGTGAGACAGGAAGGAGAGACAGACTACATCTGAATACTTAGTCACTAAAAACCTCATGACTAGGAGTGTAATACTGTCAGCACCAGAATATTGAAACATGATGAACAG
>NW_006408801.1:1337447-1338180 GCF_000296735.1 Chrysochloris asiatica | reverse complement strand
CAAAATGGATGTCAGAAGAGACTCTAAAACTTGCTCTCCAACATACAGATGCTAAAGAAAATGGAAGAAATGAAGAGGTAAAAGAGCTGAATAGAAAATTTCAAAAGGCAACTCAAGAAGACAAAATCAAATATTATAACTCAATTTGCAAAGACCTAGATTTAGAAAACCATTTCTCAAGTTGAGGGTACTAAAGAAAAAAGTCAAGCCTTGACTTGAAATATTGAAAGATTCTTTGGGGAAATGGAAGGAATACACACAGTCACTATATAAAAAAGAAATAGTCAATGTTCAACCATTTCAAGAGGTAGCACATGATCAAGATTCAATGATACAGTAGGAAGGAGTCTAAAATATATTGGAGGCATTGGCAAAGAACAAGGCACCGGGTACTGATGAAATACAAATTGAAATCTTTCAACAAACCGATACAGCATGGGAGGCAGTCATTCATCTATGCCAAGAAATTTATGGTCACAACCTGGCCAACTGACTGGAAGAGAAACATTTTATGTCTATTCTAAAGAGAGGTGACCCAACAGAATGCAGAAATCATTGGAAAATATCATTAATAACCCATGCAAGCAAAGTTTTTCTAAAGAGAGTTTGAAAATGGCTGCAACCATACATTGACAAAGAACTTCCCGAGGTTCAAGCCAGATTCTTAAGAGGACATGCAAAGAGGTATATCATTGCTGATGTCAGATGGATCTTAGCTGGAAACAGAGACTAT
>NW_006408801.1:1298152-1336082 GCF_000296735.1 Chrysochloris asiatica | reverse complement strand
GTCTTTCTACTCCTATAAAGATTTATAGCTCCAGAAACTCTATACAGGGTTTAGAACCAACTCCGTGGCACATAATCTTTACCACCATTCAATCTGTATGCTGAGCACATAATCTGAGAAATTGGATTATAAGAAGAAAAACACAGCATCAGGATTGGAGCAAGACTCATTAACAACCTGCAATATGCAGATAGATGATACAACTTTGCTTTCTGAAAGCAAAAAGGACTTATAACAAAAATCAAAGTCTACAATCTTTGATATGGATTGCACCTCAATGTAAAATCCTCACCACTGGACCAATAAATAAATTCGATGTAAATACAGAAAACAGTAAAGTTGTCAACAACTTCATTTTCTTCAGATCAATGATCAATATTCATGGAAACACCAGTCAAGACATATTGCATCAGGCAATTCTGTTGCACAGACCTCTTCAAAGTGTTCAGGAGTAAAGGCATCAGTTTGAGGACTAAGCTGCACCTGACCCAAGCCATGGTATTTTCAATAATTTCATGTGCAGTGGAAAATTGGACAGTGAATAAAGAAGACTGTAGAGGAACTGATGCATTTGTGCTATGGTGTTGGAGAAGAATATTAAAACTACCGTGGACTGTGAAAAGAACAAACCAATCTGTGTTGGAAGAAGTACAACCAGAATGCTCCCTGGAAACCAGGATGGCCAGACCTCACCTCTCATAGTTCAGATATATTATCAGGAGGGACCAGTCCCTGGAGAAGGACATCATATATGGTAAATGGAGGGTTGGAGAAGAAGAGGAAGACCCCCAATGAGATGGATTGGCACAGTGGCAGCAGTGATGGACTCAGGCAGAGCAATGATTGTGAGGTTGGTACAGAAGCAGGCAGTGATTTGTTCTAATGTGCATGGGCTCACTATGAGTTATTATTGACTCAGTGACACTTAACAACAACACTATCTGCTCTCTGCCTATCTACCTATATGCCATCTATGATCTATCTATCTAAACTATCTACTCTCTATCTACCTAGTATCATCTATTATCTATCTAACCTATCTACTCTGTGTCTATCTACCTATATACCATCTGTGATCTATCTCTCTAAGCTATGTACTCTCTATCTACCTATATACCATCTATGATCTATCTATCTAACTTATCTGCTCTCTATCTACCTAGATATCATGTTATCTATCTAACCTATCTACTCTCTTTCTATCTACCCATATACCACTATGATGTAGCTATCTAACTTATCTGCTCTCTATCTATCTACCTATATACCACCATGCTCTATCTATCTAACCTATCTTCTCTGTATTTATCTATTTATAATCTACTGTCTAACCTATCTACTTTCTATCTGCTCCCTGTTCTTGACTCTACATCTGTTGTTATTAAGTTCTGTCAAGTTGTCTCAGACACTTAGTAACCCAAAATATTGTTTCCGAGGAGCAACTTGTGGGACTGAACCACCTACCTTGTGGTTAGCCATCCAGTGCTTATCCTACAGTGCCAAACCAGGACTCTAACGACTATCTATTGTCCACCATCTGTTTACCTACTGTATCTATTCTCTCTACTTTCTATGTACCTATCCACCGATTATTTACCTACTTATCTACCTGTCTATTGAGAAAGATGTATTTTAAGGAACTGACTTATGAAATTATGGAGCCTGGCAGATGTGACATTTGTAAGAAAGACTATGCTCATAGCTCTCAAAGATTTCAGCTAAAAAATGTTAGAGTGGTTTACATATAGATTTAAGTTTGTGGGGAGTCACTAGATGTTTTCATACACACACAAAAAATAAAATTCATATTTTAAAAGCAATAATGTCAATGTGTCATGAGGGAGGAAAACAAACATGAAAATTGTAGTTTTAAATATAGTCTAAGGGGAAAGAAGTGCTCACATTGCACTCTATTCCAAATCAGAACACTAAAGGTTAATTGTGTTTTCAAAAAGAACTTGTGTCAATACTTAGTGAAACCTTGCAACAAAACAAAACAAATGAGCATTGTAGATTGGTAATCCAAAAAAAATGTAAGTTTACTGGCTGAAAAATAGACTTAGGATCATCTGTGAAACAAAATCTCAAGAACATTAAAACACATGCAGTGTAGAAATGAAATATCCTACATCCCAACTTCAGTTATGATCTGCAGAGATCAAAGATTAGTCTTGTTGCCATGAAGATTGGCCTGACTTTCTCACAAGATGGGAGTCTGAACTCCAGGAGAAGCCTGGATCATGAACAGTCATTTCTAAGGTGTACTTCAGATGGGAAATGAAATGCACTGCTGTGGAGGCAGCCCCACACAGGTGCATGAGGGCTTGCAGACATACTCACAAATCTGGTTTTGGTGGCTGAATGAATTTTCCATGGACAATATTTCTCTTCTGTGTGATACAGTTAAGAGTCGGTGTCAACTTGGAAGCACCAGGATTTCCTGTGGGTTAGCAGGTCAGAGTAGTAATCACTTCTATGATTAGGGCTAACATGATGTCATCATCCCGTGTTGTGATCTGATCTCATCAGCCTGATCTGATGTAACTTTTTTATGCATTGTAAACTTCACTTCTGTGATGCTGATGACAAATGCAATTTAACTAATCTCTTTAAAAGAGATTAAGCATGCAAGCAGAGTTCAAAAGAACCTGTTACCATTAAGAATGAAGACCAGAAGTGGAGGGCTTCCTTTGGACTGGGTCCCTGCACCGGGAAGCTCCTACATCCAGAGGAAGACTGATGCCAAGACACATGGAGATCGTCACGAAATGTTGGCTATACAGATGCTAAAACAAAGACTTTCTTCAGATTCAACAAAGAGAGGAAGCCTTCCCTTAGAGCTCTGAACTTTAGTCAGACCAGGAGAGATCATCAAGCAAGACAGACCACCTCTAAGTATGCAATACCATCTATGAATCTTTTTTTTTTTTACAAGAAAATTTAAACCTGCATGTCAACAAGCCTCTAACTCCAAGTACCAACCTCAACACTAGGAAAGAAAAAGCTAAATGACTCCATAAGGAAGCATTCAGCAAACTCCAAACTGTGGAAAGTCATGCGGTAAGATAATCAGATAATTCCAACATATATATTGGGAAGCAGAGAGACATGGAGGAAAATTCTAAAGATTAAATATGGCAAACACCATGTTTAAAGTCTGATTTTCTAAAAATTATTTAAAATTGTAGAAAAAATAAAATTTCTAATAGATTGGCTATTTAAAGAGATGTCAGCTCGAGGACTTAGGTGCACCTGACCCAGGCCATGGTATTTTCAATAACCTCATATGGATGCGAAAGCTGGACAGTGAATAAGGAAGATTGTAGAAGAATTGATGCCTTTGAACTGTGGTGTTGGAGGAGAATACTGAAAGTGCCATGGACTGCCAAAAGAACCAATAGATCTGTTTTGGAAGAAGTGCAGCCAGAGTGCTTCTTGGAGGCCAGGATGGCTAAGCTCCGTCTCTCATACTTTGGACATATTGTCAGGAGGGAACAGTCGCTGGAGAAGGATGTCATGCTGGGTAGGGTGGAGGGTCAGAGAAAAAGAGGAAGACCCCCAATGAGATGGATCGGCCAGGTGGCATCATTGATGGCGTCAAGTGTGGCAGCGGTAGTGAGGTTGGCCCAGGATGGAACATTGTTTCGTTCTGCTGTGTATGGGGTCACTATGAGTCGGTTCCAACTCGATGGCACCTGACAACAACAACGACATAGATTCTCTGTTAATTGACTAGATAGCTAATGCTGTTGTGGTATTTGTTTGTTTCATAGTCCTTATGTTTTTAAGGATGCAGTCTGTCATTTTCCTCCAGATTATTTTGAAGCACATTTCAGTCGATGTATTATAACTCAAAGAGGAGCCGTTTGGGGGTTGGAGGCAGGAGGCAGGCGTTAGGGTTAGGACTACTGCTAAGTCTACGCTGGATGTGTAGTGTGAGGATTCTCGTTAGGCAACTGGAGTTCTGGTGTGAGGCTATAAAATAAGCACTGGACCACAAGTTCTATTTGAACTGCAAGGTCGGCAGTTTAAATTCACCAGCCACTGCTCAGAAACCCTATAACGGGTCGCTATGAGTTAGCACTTAACAACAACAAGGTTTAGTGTTAGGGTAGGTGTTAGGTTAGAGTTAGGATTAGGGCTTTGTCTAATCCTAATAATAATAATACCTAATTTTAGTTAGGTTTATTGATTCATTTAACTTTTTTAACTTTGTCTTGATTGTTCTTGTGTTTTGCTTGATTTCTTCACTTGGAGCTTCTATAACTAAACCATTCACTCTTTTATAAGCTATTATTATTGTGCCCTTTAATCAAGTGATTTAGCCACTTAAAGCTACGTTAGGAATTCCTTTTTTTCAAGCTTTTTGTTGTGCATTGAGTGAAGGATCACAGAGCAGATCATCAGTTTTACATCAAATCATACACTTGTTTTTATTTCAATGTTTGCAATACCCTCCATTTAATATCAGTACCCCAGTTTTTTCCAACAACTCTTGTCTTCATGCAACCTTCTTTTCTGATCCTTCTGAACATTGTCCATAGGTGCTGCCCTCCTGACCCTGAATGGTTGACCATTTCATGGTATACACACATCACCAGTGTTGTTGTCCCCCAAAAAACCCACCTATTGCTTGGCTGGAAATTAAGCCACAAGGATGAGTTCAGTTCCAGATCTGAAGGGTGACCAAGAACTGTAGTCTTGGGTACCTCCAGTCTCTTTCTGACTAGTAACCTGGTCTTTTTATAATTTTGAGTTTGGTTCGCATCTTCTCCCACTCTATCCAGATCTTCCTGATGTGATTCTTATCAGAACAACTGATAGTGGTGGCTGGGCACTGTCTAGCTCTTCTGGTCAGAGAAACATGAAGATTTTACTTCCCTTCTTTTTGCTTTATAGATTTGTTGTTGTGTCCAACTGGTTCCCTATTTTCAGTCTTGTAGTTTTTTTTGCTTTGCTTTAGATATTTTTATATATGGGTTAAGTTCTGGGGAGTATTGTCATGTATGTTAATGTTGTTGTTGTTATGTGCCGTGAGGTCAGTTCCAACTCATAGCGACCCTGTACAGGGTTTCCAAGGCTGTAAATCTTTACGGGAGCAGAACGCCTCATCTTTCTCCTGCAGAACATCTGGTAGTTTTGAACTGCTGACCTTGCGGTTCGCAGCCTGATTTGTAACCATATCTGCTGTTGTTTCTTTGTTCAGAGAACTTCCTTTAGTATTTTTTTGCAAGGCTGGTCTGTTTTTCACAGTTTTTTCAATTCTGTTTAACTGAAAATGTGTGTATCTGTTGTATTTGAGGGACAGACGGGTTTGCTGGCTAGATGATTTTTGGTTGCTCAGAGGAGTCTTAATGATGAAAGAGGTTTATACATTTTGGTAAGAGAGCACTGGAGGGTTTATTGCTAACATGTCTCATCTCCTCCATTTTCCAGTGCAGGTGGGCATGGGGATGGCAGCTGGCATTATATTGGTGTGCCCTGCTGCTGTCTAGGTAGGAAGATGGGGTGGGGAAACATAGGCAGTACTAACCTCTTTTCAGCAGGCTTTGTTATTTTGTGATTTGTCTCATGGTTCTTGGAGGGATCTGCAAAGAGGATTGATTTTGTTTCTCTCCTTTTGGGGCAGTCCCAGGACTGGGGCAGCTTCCCAGGTGTTGCCTGTGGAAAGTTGTAAAGGACCTAAATGAACCACAGCCACCAGGAGGAAGCAACAATTGGCTGGGCCAGCATCAAGCACACTGGGTAGCCAGGGAAGGAGAAGGCCAAGGAGCTCAATACAGAGACGACAAAGGGCTCGGTGTGTGTGTGTGGGGGGGGGGGGGAGGAGGGGGTTGTGCAACTGCTGAGGAGTCAAGAATGCATCTGAACAACAAGATCTAGACACAGGTTCAGAAAAGACTTGGTGGGGCTTGAAGTTGACACCTCTGGCTGATCTTTGGGCTTCAGATAAGTAGGAGAGGAGGTAAGGCTAAGGTAGAGTTGTCAGCAGTTTGGCTAAGTTTTGTAGGACTGCAGATCACATTTTTGCTTGTCTGTTCATTTGTTTATTTGCTTGTTGCTTGGTTGGTTGGTTGGTTTCCACAAAGTTCAGAAAACCTCTGTAAGGTATGATGGCAGAGATCATGGAACTGATATTTCAGCAATCACACTTGATAAAAAATACAGTCTTTGCACAAATTAATTTAGAAAAGTCACTAAACAAATGTTCAATGGCTGTCCTTAAAAAGAAAGAAGAATAAATCCTAGGAAGGGTATATATTCTTATTTTCAGACTTACATTATAATACTTAAAATGTTCAGTTTTCAGCAAAAGAAAAACAAGGCATACAAAGAAACAGGAAAAAAGACAGAAACCATACCAAAAGTACGATCCCTGAACATACTTTAAGTGAACCATCTTATAAATGCTCAAAGAGCTAAAGGTATCTAAAGACAAAAAAAAAATAAATGAAACCTGCAGATAATGCCTTATCAACCAGAGAATGCCAACCCATAGAAAGGAATCAAAGTATGGTATATTCATACAATGGAATAGTGTTCAGCTGTAAGTAGGAGGGACCAGTCCCTGGAAAAACACGTCATGATTGGTAAGGCAGCACATCACTAGAAAAGAGGACGGCCCTCAAGGAGATGGGTTGACACAGTGGCAGCATCAGTGGGTTCAGACATAGGAATGAGTGTGACAATGGTACGGGACAGGACAGGGTTTCATTTTGTTGTGCATAGGTTAGCTATGAGTTAGAACTAATGTGCAACAACAACAAACAACATAAATGAATGAAGTACTGATCAATGTTATAACATGGATGAACCTCAGAAACATGATTCGGAGTGAAAAAGTCATACACAAAAGCCAAATGTTTTATGATTCCTTTTATAGACAATATGCAGAGTCAGCAAATCCGTGGAGACACAAAGCAGGTCAGTGGTAGCCAGAGCAGGAGGAGAGGATGAGGAGTGCCTCCTATTGGGGTCTGGGTGTCCTTTGGATAACTAAAATGCTCTGGGAAGGAGATAGCAGCTATTGTTACACAATATTGTGAGTGCACTGTATGTCACTAATGGCGAATTGTATGCTATCTGTGTTTGATCGCACATAATAAAAGATAGCAGATAATAATAACCAATGGATGCTAGAATTCATGCACAAGTTGATATAAAGCTTTAACAAATTCTGGAGGAGGAAAGATATAGAGGAAATGAGAAAGGTTGATGACGGGTGATAGATATACATGGAGTTCATTTATATTACTCTAACAATTTTTACAATGGCAAATACACATACAGAAATTTAAGACCTACAAAAACTGTGTCAATAATAAATATTCATTTTTTAATACCTGTTGATGGACTAATTCATCAGGAAGAGCTCCTTGTGTAGGGTCGAGGTTTCATGGGCCATGATTTTGTTATAATTTTATGTGCTTTGATAGACGTTTTTTCTTCCAATTATATGTTGTTATTGTTAAGTACCCTGGAGTTGGTTCGGACTCAGCGACCCTGTATAGGGTTTCTGAATAGCAGTTGGTGGATTTGAACTGTAGACCTTTTGGTTCCCAGGATTAAATTTACAATAGTTTCCAGTTGGGTATTAGTTTTAGAAATGATAGTCTTGCTGTAGTTAAGGTACCATCAAGTTCATTCCAGCTCCTAGTGACCCTAGAGCCCCATGTCCAACAGAATGAAAGGCTGCCCAGTCCTGTACCACCCTCATCACCATTGCTATGCTTGACACTGTTTGCCACCACTGTGTCAATACTTCTCAGGCAGACTCTTCCTCTTTTTCCTGGACCTTCTACTTTACCAAGTGTGATGGCCTACTCAGTTGCTTAAGGTATCTGCCACATGTCACTTGGGATTTAAACTCTTAATTTGAGATTTTGAGTCTCCTAAAATTTTAGTAGAATCAAATCCATCTTAAATAAAATCAGTGGCTCTGTCCATTTACATAGATGTTGCTGCATTTCATTCACCAATTCATTCAAAGACAAGAGCTCTTTTTTGTGTTTGTAACTCTACCCATTTTTGTCCAGCCAGCCAATTGGCTTGACTGAACAATAATACTTTGTTCCAGATACTGTTTAAACATGAAAACTACATACTGTATAAACATGAAAACTATCACAGGTAAGAAATAGAGAGCTCATTTTGTCTCACACCAGAGACAAATTTTGCTATGTAACCTCTGCCCAGACTGTTTGTCCTTCTGTCAAAAAAAAATCACTGCCTACTTTTGAATGTTAAACATTTTCTACTGTTTTCACAATAACCATCCATTTGTTTCTAAAACTGTTTGTCTCTGGTTTGTACTGTGTCAGAATTGTGTCACGTGGTTGACAGAATTATCTGGGCTTCTCTTTGGTATCACTCAAGATCCAAATTATTTAGAAAGATCGAGAACTAATTCTGAGTGTGATGGTCATCAAATTCACCAAGTACAATGGACACACCTCTTTATAATGATATGAAACATTGAAAATAAGTGAAGAAGGGCCACATGTTCTAGCTATGTGGTTTGTCTTGAGAAAGGACCAGTTGGGAGAGCAAACAAAGCTGAGCATGCTGGAGGCATGTATACACGGTGAGACGCATCACAAAACACCAGCCAGAGTATTTTTGTCCTGCCCCTGTGGTCCAAAGCAAAGCATCCAGACTGGACTGGACATTTTAAGCCTTCTATCAAGTAGCACCATACAATGGAATTACAGCAAACAGACAGTTAATTGCTAGTTTGGTACTAACCATCAGACACAATGCTCCAATGCTCTAAAGAGTTCGGAAGAAGGCTCCTTTCTCTTTGCACCAAAGAAAATGTGCTTTACTCCTTATAAATTCTGGGAATAAAGAAATGGAACTCATAGAAGAAGTGCCTCACTCAAAAAAAAAAAATTCATCTGACCGACTGTAATCATATAATATAAAGAAATAATGAGAGAGTGCTCACTTTTTACTATCTATTCAGCAAATAGGAAGACCTTATAGAATATCAGTATAGAGTATAGTACTATAACATGACTTGGCTAATCCTAAAAATAAAATCTTTTCCCCCCATATTTCATTGTGCTATAATTTTCTGTCTTAAAGAAAGATGGAAACTTTTACTAGGAAGATATATAGTTAGAATTTCCTGTAATACTGAATTAACTCCAGTCAAAATGAACTACTTTACACTGCCATTATTACTCATTTACCAAAAATACTTTGTTCTGGGTTTAATATTTTCTTAATGCTTTTAACTTTTCAAAGTTCTTTCTCATCCACATTCTCTTAACCTCACAATAAACCTCAGCATCAAGGCAGAATGTGACTATTTGCCAGGGACAGGAGGACAATGAGGGGCATACCTCAACTCATCCATTCATAGTGACAGAATTAGAATAACAACTCACCACCCCCTTTCCTCCAGAGCCAAGCACTCTGGGGAAAAAAAGTAACAAAACAAAAAACAAACATCACAGAGCTCACCAAATATCATATTTTTAACATGATAAAAGCAACTGTTACTTGTTGTGAAGAACTATGTTTGTCTTGACACTTTTCAAAATGATTTCAATAAGAAAATCACATTAGAAATTACATAAAAGGACTCTTTTGATGCCATACCTTGACAATACACATGTCCATGCGCAGTGATGAGACCCACTACATTTTTATTATGATATGATTAGGATATCAATGTAAATTTCTAAAAGGCTCTATTCAACTGTAATTTCAAGACAGCTTCACTGCATTAAGAAACAAAACAGTTAACACAGCAAGTATGGCATTCATTTGAGGGTTTTGACAGGAAGCCATAAAACAAAGGAAGATACCAAGTGATGTCCACCTAGAATCTGGCTTATTGCAGACTGGGTAGTAGTAATGGCCACTAAAGGTTCCAAATATAGAGACTCGTTGGTGATGCGCAGGCAGTCTTGAGAAGAACTGGGGTTTGGAGAGCGGGGATCCATTAACTTGTCATCCGGAAGCCGGGTGTCCCGTGTCTCCGCTGGCTGACTTTCTGTATTACTGAATCTGGTGCTTCCAATGAGACGCATCCTTTTATGCCACCCTACTATTGAAGTCAAGGGGAGTGGCGCTGGCAGGCACTCGGCTCTCTTCTTTGGTATTTTTTACCCAACCCTGTATATTTATGGGGTTTTTAAATACTATCTTTTCCTGTTTACCATATGTCAAATTCTACATGAACTGATAAAAAACATGCAAAGGGTCTTATCACTCTCGTCTCCAAAAATAGACTTTTCTCCCTCCTGCCTCCTACACTTCATCAAGCCCCTAACTACTAATTACGAAAATCTAAAATGTTCATCTGACCGAATTGCAGTTTATGTCCATTTCTAAAGACCTCAATTCAATTATGCACACTGAAGCGGCCACCCCTTCCCTGTCCCCCCCCCCATTTCCCCCCTTTTCTATGTTTGTCCATTATGTGGCTACTCAGCTATGGAACATTGTGGCACAGGTTTGATCCCTCAACTGGAATGTGGCATCCTCTTTCCAAACCCAGACTGCACCCTCCGCCCATAGAAGCCACAGCAGGCTGCATTTCTCAGCTGTGATGTTTCTCACTCCTCACTCCAGGGAGTGCTTCTCTGCTTGATGCTGGTAGCAGATTATAGCTGTTCTAATTTCCATCCAAGCCAAATAGATGCATAAACAAGCTGTTCGATTGTCTCTGGATCGGCACAGTACACAATCGAAATGCTCTTTCGGGGTTCGACAGTAGTCAGCAGAGCGGTGAACATTTCCCAGGAAAATGATGTGGAGAGGTGGGGGGATGGCAAAGGGAGAGATAGGAGAAAGCTATTCCTAAATCCAAGGGCCTAGTGAAGCCTCAGTGAAAGTGAGAACCGCACAAAGCACAGCAAAAGACTGCAATGCATCTATGGTCGGGTACATCCAGTGGGTAAACTACATCCATGCATATAGAGAAATGAGGAGGAACAGAGAACTATACAGTGTCATCTCCCTCCCCAAACAATGAAAGGCAATTTGTCCTGCTGTTTTTCTGCACTAGAGACTTTGTCCAAAGGGACAAAAGGGAATACAAGAGTTGCAAAGCAGCCACAAGCAAAAGAAGGCAGGCCTATGTTCCATGTCCAAGCCCCAGGACACTTGTCTGAAGGACAGCATGTGTATGTGTGGTGGGAGGGTACAAGTTACTGTACACTTAACCTCATTTGTCGAATGCAGTGGGTAATGGAAGGGCCGGTTCACACAAGGGTCACAGTTGTGAGTGAGTGTGCTTACGGCACACTTAAAGAACAAGTGTGATACGTTGACAGATTTGAAAAGAAAGGCAAGAAAAAAAATATGAAAAAAAGATAAAGCAAATACCTTAAAGAAGTCGACAAGTAGAGAAATCTAAGCAACATGCTTACCACTAAGTGAAGATGAGAGGGAAACTAGCACATGCTTTGCTAAGACGAGTTTTTATAGTGATTGTGTTAAAAATGTACAAACCAGAACACCCAGATACACATACATTCTGCTGAGTGTTGTTTAGAGCAAGATACGCAGGCACATCTTATTCTTGTATTGTCAAGTGTCCTCCCATTGGATTCCGACTCATTGCAATGTACAACAGGATGAAACAGCGCCTGATCTTAGGCCATTCTCACAAATGTTATGATTTAAGCCGTTTGTTGCAGGCACTGCATCAGTCCATCTCGTTGATGGTCTTTCTCTTTTACCAAGCATGATGCCCTTCTCCAGGGACTGGTCCCTCCTGTAGGACATCCCATGCAGGTGAGACAAAATCTTGTCATCCTTGTATCTAAGGAACATTGTGGTTGTACTGCTTCTAAGACAGACTTGTTTATTCTTCTGGCAGTCCATGGCACTTTCAAAATTCTTCTCCAATACCATAATAATTGTAAAGCATCGATTCTTTTCCAGTCTTCTTTATTATCTAGTTCCCAAGAGCATACGAGGTGATGGAAGTTGACATGGTATAGATTATACAGACCTAAAGTAACATCTTTGCACTTTAAACAGATTTATACGGACATCTGGCAAGCTGTCTAGCATTTTGCTTGCTCTGGTTCCTGCAGCTGAATTGCACCATCTGATCTCCAGTTCTTGGAATGTGAGCCAGTGGCATGCATCTTACTTGTTCATGTTGGGACTCATTAGCCTCTGAAGCCCGTGAGCCAGCAGTCTGCCATCGTACCTGCCACCTTGGGTTTGTCAACTCCTGCAGTGAAGCCTTCACATTGAGGTCTGATGCACTGATATGGGACTTGCCAACCTCCACAAGTGAGAAAGTCAATTCTTTGAGATAAACTTCTTTCTATATATACCCACATGTGTCTGTCATTTTGTATGAGGGTGAGTCAAAAATTATGCAAGCTCTGGTTATATTCAAATGCCTGTCCATGTTCATGGATAATGACAACATTTAGTATGCACGTGAAATGATTCTGTCAAATAGATGAGTGACAATGGTTTATGCAGCAAATCAAAAATGTTACTGGTGACAAGACATGGATTCATCACTACGAGCCTGAGAGTAAATGACTGAGTATGGAATTGAAACATCCTCAATCGCCAACCAAGAAAAAGTTCAAAAGTCAGCCATCAACTGGAAAGTTGATGCTTACAATTATCTGAGATTCTCAAGGGCCAGTATTGGGATTTAATCAAAAGCACTCATTACAGTGAGATGCTAACTGAAGAGCTGAAGCTTAAACTTTAGACTAAGTGCAGAGGACTGCTGTCCAAGGTCCTTGTGATCTTGCATGACAGTGCACTTCTGCACACTTCCGCCCACATTGTTGACACTCTTCAAAAACGTAGTTTTGAGGTGTTAAAGCATCCTCCCTACAGTCCTGATCTTGCTTCATCAGACTTTCACCTGTTTGGTTCCCTGAACACAGCCATTTGAGAATGAAGAATCAACTCTGATGAAGAAGCAAAGACAGCAGTGTATGTGTGGCTCACATCTCAGCCGAAAACATTTTTTTTTTAACAGGGGACTATGAAAGCTTTTTGACAGATGGACAATATATATTACAAAGCAAGCAGATGATGCCAAAAATGATGCATTTATCTTTTCTAACAGTTGATTAAAATAAATTCAAGAGCCAGAGTGCAGATAATTTTTGACTCATCCTTGTACAAGTTGCCTCATGATGTTTGTGAGAAATGGATTGAAATACGAATGCAATTTTCCCAAAGCTTTATGAAGTCCCCTTGTAAATAAGCTTCACCGGCTTTGCTTCTCTGGAGAACCCAGCCTAAGGCAGAAGCCCTACGGGGCAGAGTTCTACTCTGCAAACATGGGAGTGCTGTGGCTCCAAATTGACTCAATGGCAACCGACAACGGATTCTCACTTTGTCTTTTAAATAATGAGTTTTATATTATCTGTAATATATATAGACCTTCAATTAGAAAAATAGGATGGGTAAGAAATGTCAAATCCTTTATTCACCTTATGTCAAATCACGTAAGAATCTGAGAGTAACAGGAAGTATATTCCATCTCTGCCACTCCCTGGTCGTCCTCCTTTGTCCTCAATATTGACTCTCCCTCCCACACTGGGTCTTTCTCTCTACACCACCACACCGAGTCTCCCCACCTACACCCCAACACTGAGTTTCCTCTCAACACTCCACAAAGGTTATTGCTCCCTACATCCCCCACACTGAGTTTCCTCTTAACACTCCATACTGGATCTCCCTCCCCACATCCCCCCACACGGAGTCTCCTTCCCGACAACTATACTGGGTCCCCCTCCCTACACCGCAACACTGGATCTCCCTTCTTACATCCACCCACACTTGGTATACCTCCCCCACACTGGGTCTCCATTCACACACCCTCACACTGGGTCTCCCAGCCAACATCCCCCCACACTGAGGCTGGGAGACCACACCCCATCCCAGTGGTCTTCCTCCCCACATCCACACTGCATCTCCTTCCCTACAGCCCCCCGCACCATAGAGCAGTGTGGGTAAGTGGGCTGAACCTCAGGGAACCTACTTGTGGTTTGTCCACCTAACAAGTTCTCCTAGGGATCTCTCTGCGACTCCTGTCAAGCTTGTGGTCCACATACTGCTTCCTATGGTTCCCAGGGCCCAGCTTCCCTTAGCAAACACACACTGTTGAATCTCTGCCAGGGTGTAGGATGGGGCTCCTCTCCACTTGAGTGTTTTTTCCTTTCAAATCACACATACAAAAAAAAAAAATAAGTCTCCTTCTTTCTCATGCTACCCTCCAAGTTCCTATCTCCCAGGAACATTTGACATGGTTGCTTTGTAGGAGAAGCATGGCTGTCCTCATGCAGCTTCCAGTGCCCTGTTGAAGCACTGGTCACTAACAGTCGGAGTCTACTGGACAAGCGTAGACATTGGAAATACAGGGACGTAAATCAAATAGCTGTGAGAGGAAAGTGATATGACTAGGAAGCACAAACACGAGGAAAACTTTGATCAAGCTCCCTACCGTCTGTTTTGTCATTAGTTTTAAATGTACTTTTTGAGCCATATGAAGAGTAAATAAATTGTGAAAGGTAGGAATTCAGAAAAAGGTGGTTTGGCAGAAACCTGGGGAGGCACTGAACACTGTGGCTGACCCTCAGCACACGCTGGAACACCACAATTCTCCCACAAGGACTAACGTTCATGTTTCTAACTCAGTATGGCAGCCGACATGCCTTCCATCTGAGGAAGTTAAACTTCTAGAAACTTACACTTTATAACTAAAGATGCTATATTCTTGAAGTGAATAATAAGAAAATTATTTTGGTCATGTTGCTTCTTACTTTTCTCTAGCATTCTCTGCTCACGATTGTGGGGAACTCTGCTTTCAAACGTGCCAAGTCTTCTGTGATGTACATCATGAGCAATTGAACCTTAGCTTCACTCAACATAATGAACCTGGAAGGGCTTCAGCTTTGGGAGATGATTCCTTCTTTAGGTTTGAGGTTGCTGTGATGTACCAGGTCTGACAGAGCAAGTACTCATCTGGGGATACTTGTGGGCAGCAGAAAAATCCCCAGTTGTCAAACTATATTTCCATTCACACTGGAGTTTGGAGGAGTCTCCAAACATATGGGAATGAAAGGAAAATCAAGCAAAAGAATGCACATGTGTGCTTTCATCCATCAGCCATTTCAGAAAGATTTTGTGCAAAGAGAGGAAAATAGAAAGCTCCGACTGATTAGGAGGGAGAAGGGAAAGCCTGTTTCAAAGACACTCGCCAATATATGGACCTCACCAACACCACTATCTCTGGAGGCTCAAGTGGGACAGACTCTTCAGATCTGTCCACTCCTTTCCCTCTAAAGACACATGAGACGTTTTTGGCAATGGTTGGGAATTCATTTAGAATTCCTCTGAAAAACAAAACGTTTCAGATTGACTAAACCTGGGATGAATTCAGTCATAACAAAAAGTAGTCTCTGATGGACTTAGACTGTGGTTTGGCCAACATTCTAGACACACACACGAACATGTAATCCTCTGTGAAGAGGACAATAAGCTCATTTGTTGCTTTAAAAATAGATTTCAGTAATATTTTAATATAAAAAAAATCCCTCAAATACATGGAACCGTTCCACTTCATTTTTAGTCCATCTCTCCAACATTGCATGAACTCTCAATTCACTGAGTAAGGGCAATTCTTAAAGTTGTTTGTGTCTATGTGGAGGCCTGGAGTGGCACTGTGGGGGAAAGCATTCAACTGCAAGATTGTTTTGGACCACAAAGTCAGAGGTTCAAACTCACCAGCTGCTCCTTGGAAATCCTATACAGGGTCACTATGGGTTGGAATCGATTCAACAGCACTTGAAACTGACACCTCTTGTATTCAGATTCCTGAGTGAGTTCATTCTTGTCTTGTTGTGTTGGTTGCCATTGAGTTGATTCCAACTCATAGTGACCCTATATATAAGAGAACAGGACACTTCGTGGTCCTATACTAGTGATAGTATAAAACTGAGCAACGCTGCAGTGAACTGCCCTTTAACTCAGAGAAATTGTAACTGGCTCGGTTACTGGAAGCTGGATGAAGGAAGCATAAATAAGACATATAAAATCTCACCAAACCCACTGCCACTGAGCTGATTCTCACTCATAGTTACCCCATATATAGGGATTTCAACACTGTAAATCTTTATGTGAACAGATAACTCATCTTTTTCCTGCAGAGTGTCTGGTAGGTTTGAACTGCCAACATTGTAATTAGCATCCCAGCACCTAACTCACAGCGGCACCAGGACTCCCTAGGTTTTTAAAGGAGGGTTGACAGTCAACCTGAAGCTCTCTGAAGCAAGCTGCCAGAGATTCTGCTCCTATGGAGAGTGGTCCAAGGCACAATTGAGTGAAACATTGCCAACCCTACACCATCCACATGATTTGGTTGGTGTCTGGACCACTGTGATCTATTGCATTTTGACTGACTCCTTCCTAGTCTGTCTTAGTCTGGAAGTTCCATTGACACCTGTTCAGCATCACAGCAACATGCAAAACTTGGGTGGTGGCTGCACATGAGATGCCAGGGCCAGGAATCTAACTCACATCTAACAAGGCAGGCATGAATTCTACCACTGATCACAACAGCTTAGCAAGGTGATTTCCATTCAGGTGACACCAGGCATATGAAGTAAAGCTGTGCTCTGTAAAGTTTTCTAGACTCATCTTTCAAATCACTAGCCCTGTTTTCTGAGATACCTCTAGGTGGATTTGAACTGCCAACTTTTTGTTAGTGGTCTAACACTTAACCACATGTGCCAGGGACTCCAGAACACACAGGACAAATGGTGACTTACGGTGGGGACTGAAAAGATAGCTCTTAAGTACTCACTACTAGAAAGAGCAATAGAACTCTTTGTATTTAAGACCATGCAAAGAAAAAGAACTAGCTGGTTATGTGGCAAATAATGGTGAAAATAATTATAAAAAAGTGTGTACATAGTTTAACATCAGACATGCAGCAAAATGATTGTCAGTTATCACCATTAAGTATGCCTAATATCCACAAATTTAGGCATCTTGTCCATTTTAACAGCTATGGAAGCTCAATGTAGAGTTGACTGTAATGTTGTACAAGAACTTTGAGACCTTCATCTGAAGATGACGCACAACTCAAAATGAAGAGAAACAGCTGAAAACATCCCTTAATTATCCGAACACGAAATGTAAGAATTAAGAATCTAGAACACTGGAAATTGTCAAAAATGAAATAAAATGCATACAGATCGATATCCTAGGCATTTGTGAGCTAATATTGGCCATTTTGAGTCTGAAAATCACATGGTTTACTATGCCTGAAATGACAAATTAAAGAGGAATGGTGTCACATTCGTCATCAAAAAGAACCTATCCAGATATGTCTCGGACACAATGCTGTCAGTGACAGGATAATATCCATACACTTACAAGGAAGAACAGTTAATATCACCATTATTCAAAAGTACACACCAACCACTAAAGCCACTAATGATGGTACTGAAGAATTCTACCAACTTCTTCAGTCTGAAATTTATGAAACATGCAATCAAAATGTATTGGTAATTATTGGTAATTGGAATCCAAAGATTGGAAACAAAGGATCAGTAGCTGGAAAATATGGTCTTGATAATAGATGTGATGCTGAGGATTGCATGACAGAATTTTGCCAGACCAATGACTTCTTCATCATAAATACCCTTTTTTAAAAATATCATGAAAGATGACTATACACATGGACCTTACCGGATGGAATACACAGAAATCAAATTGATTACATTTGTGAAAAGAGACGGTAGAAAATCTCCATATCATTAACCGACACGAGGCCACGGGCAGACTGTGAAACAGATCATCAATTGCTCATATACAAGTTCAGGCTGAAGCTGAAAAAAATGAAAACAAGTCCACAGAGCCGAAATATGACCTTGAACATATCCCACCTGAATTTAGAGATCATCTCAAGAACAGATTTGATGCATTCGACACTAAAGACCAAAGACCAAAGGAGTTGCAGGATGACATAAAAAACATCATGTAGGAAGAAAGCAAAAGGTTGTTAAGAAGACTAGAAAGAAGGAAAATATCGAAATGGATGTCAGAAGAGACTCTGAAACTTGCTCTCCAGCGTAGAGATGCTGAAGCAAATGGAAGAAATGAGGTAGTAGAAAAGCTGAAGAGAAAATTTCAAAAGGCAGCTATAGAAGACAAGGTCAAATATTGTAACAAAATGTGCAAAGATCTGCAATTAGAAAACCAAAAGGAAAGACCATGCTCAGCATTTCTCAAGCTGAGGAAACTGAAAAAAGAATTGAAGCCTTGACTTACAATATTGAAGGATTCTATGGGCAAAATATTGAATGGTGCAGAAAGCATTAAAAGAAGGTGGAAGGAAAACACAGTCACTGTACCAAAAAGAAATGGTCATTGTTCAACCACTTCAAGAGACAGCAAATGACCCTGAAGAAAGAAATCTAAGGTGAATTGAAGGCATTGGAAAAAAGCAAGATTTGATGGAATACAAATTGAAATCTTTCAACAAACTGAAGCACCCTGCAGTCACTCACTCATCTATGCATAGAAATTTGGAAGACATCTACCTGGCCAACTGACTTCAAGAGATCCGTATTTGTACCCATTCTAAAGAGAGGTGACCCAGTGGAATGCAGAAATTATCAGAAAATATCATTAATATCACATGCAAGAACAATCTGGCTAAAGATCATTCAAAATATCATCAACTGTACATTTTCAGGAAACTGCCCGAGGTTCAAGCCTGATTCAGACGAATCCGTGAAATGAGGGAAATCATTGACTGAAAGCAGAGATTATCAGAAAGATGTTTATTTGTGCTTTATTGACTGCATAAAGCCTTTAGATAGTGTGGATCATGACAAGTTATGGAAAACATTGTGGAGAATGAATATTCTGGAACACTGCTTATGAAGAAACAATACATAGATCAAAAGACTGTTGTTCAAACAGAACATAGGAACACTGAATGGTTTAAAATGAGAAAGGTGTATGCCAGGTTTATATTCTTTCACCATACTTATTCAACCTGTATACTGAGTAAATAATTCAAGAAGTGGATTATATGAAGTAAAACGTTGCATCAAGATTGGAAGAAAACTCATTAACAACCTATGATATGCAAATGATACAACCTTGCTAGGTGAAAGCGAAGATGAGTAACAATTCTTACTGATGAAGATCAAAGACCTTTAGTATGGGTTGCACCTCAATGTAAAGAAAACAAAAATCCTTACCACTGGACCAATAAACAGCATCTATATAAACTATGGTGTTGGAGGAGAATATTGAAAGTGCAATGGGCTGACAAAAGAACCACAGATCTGTGTTGGAAGAAGTGCAGCCAGAGTGCTCCTTGGAGGCCAGTATGGCCAAACTTCATCTCTCATACTTCAGACATATTGTCAGAAGGGACCAGTTTCTGGAGAAGAATATCATGTTTGGTAAGGTGGAGGGTCCACGGGAGAAAGATGAGGCTTTCTACTCCCGTAAAGATTTACACCCTCGGAAACCCTGTACGGGGTCGCTATGGGTCGGAACCGGCTCAAAGGCACTTAACAACAACAACAACAAGGTGGAGGGTCAGAGAAAAAAGAGGAAGACCTCCAGCGAGATGGATTGGCACAGTGGCAGCATCGATGGTCTCAAGCATAGCAACAATAGTGAGATTAGCCCAGGATCGGGCAGTGTTTCGTTCTGCTGTGCATAAGGTCGCTATGAGTCGGTACCAACTTGATGGTACCTAACAACAACAACAACATATAAATGGAGAAAATATTGACGTTGTCAAAGACTTCATTTTGTTTCTATCAACCATCAACACTCAAGGAAACAGCAATGAAGAAATCAAGTGAAGTATTTCATAACGCAAATCTGCTGCACAAGACCTCTTTAAAGTGTTGAAGAACAAAGATGTTAGTTTGAGGACTAAGGTGCACCTGGCCCAATCCATGGTATTTTCAATCACTTCATATGCATGTGAAAGCTGAATAGTGAATAAGGGAAACCATAGAAGACTTGCTGCATCTGAGTTATGGTGTTGGAGGAAAATAATGAAAGTACAATGAACAAACCAAAAGAACAAACCAACCTGCTTTGGAAGAAAAACAGCCAGAATACTCCTTGGAAGCCAGGATGGCCAGAGTTTGTCTCTCATATTTTGACATATTATCAGGAGGGACCAATCTCTGGAGAAGGACATCATATTTTGTAAAGTGAAAGGCCAGAGAAAAAGAGGAAGACCCCCAACAAGATGGGCTGTCACGGTGGCAGAAGCAATGGGCTTAGGTGTAGCCACGATTGTGAATTTGACCCAGGACAGGGCAGTGGGTCATTCTATTGTGCATAGGATTGTTGTGAGTCAGTGCCAACTTGATGGCACCTAACAATAACAAATGTCTTTGGCCAGTCTTGAATCTTCATTATCGTTTTTTCATTTTTGCCTTAAATATTTCCCCTACTTAAAAATAAATAAATAAATAATCACTAAAGAAAGAGACAATAAATGAAGCCTCGTTGTGTCTTACCCAAACCATTAAAACTCATTACCACCAAATCAATGCAGACTCACAGAGACTGTGTAGGACGGAGAGCAACTGCTCCACAGTGTTTCTGAGACAATCCTTATGGGGGAAGACAGTCTCACGCTCACCCCTCTCCTGAGGAAGGGTTTGAACTGTTGATCTGAGGGTTGGCACTCCAGCACTTAGCCCTCTTGCCACCAGGACTCCTTCACTGTGCCTATTACACGCTGATTTCTAAATGGGTTTTGACTAGAGGGCTGGATAGGGGTAGGATACTATTGGAGCAAGATATGGACGGGATGACAGGAAGGGAAAGATACACCTACTTTGAGGCTGGTATACTGTAGAAACAAGCAACCCCACTGTCTCAGTAACTTCACACTCCTGGCTTCATCTCTTACCACTCACCTGTATGGGCTGTGCTCTTTGTAGTACCTCACTTTGGAATCCAGGTTGACAGAGTGACTACATCCGTTACAGAAGAGATGAGAGAGTGTCATAAAAGCAATGAAATGTTCCACTTCAGAAGTGAGACCCATCACTTTTGCTCCCACTTCACTGACCAGCGCTCAAAACCTAGTGATGCCCAAGGCCAGGCAGCCAGCATGTGCAACCCCTGACTGTGCACAGAACGTGGAAGCAGAAATATTTGTGAGAGATCTAGCAAATAGGAATTTGATGTGGCACTGTGGACTAATGTGTTAGACTACAAAGTCATTTGAACTGCAAGGTCAGTGGTTCAAGCTAACCAGCTGCTCCTTGGAAACCCTATACAGGGTTTCTATGGGTTGGAATTGACTCGACGGCACTTCACATCAACAATATCCCAATGACCGACTACTCCTCAATTATCCACGCTGCTCACTCTTAGTCAGGACTTAGACTAAGAGGCAGTCATTAGAAAAAAATAAGGATACACTGAATGATTTAAAATCAGCAAAGGTGTGCACCAGGTTTGTATCTTTACCATATTTATTCAATCCAAATGCTGAGCAAAGAATCCAATCAATTGTATTTTATGAAGAAGAATATGGCACCAGGATTGGAGGAATATTTATTAACAACCTGCGATATGCAGATGATACAACCTTGCATGCTGGAAGCAGAAAGGACTTGAAATACTTAATAGTGAAGTTCCAAAACTACAGACTTCAGTATTGTTTGCACCAAAATGTAAAACAAACAAAAAACAAAAAATCCTCAAAACTGGATCATTAAACAGCGTCATTATAAATGGAGAAAAGATTGAAGTTGTTAAAACGTCATTTTGCAATCAACACTCATGAAAGCAAAAGTTAAGAAATCAAAACACATATTGCGTTAAGCAAATCTGCTGCAAATGACCTCTGTAAAGTATTAAAAAGCAAAGATATCAGTGTGAGGACTAAGGTGTGCCTGTCCCAAGCCATGGCATTTTTAGTCTCCTAATATGCATGTGAACGTTGGGCAATGAGTAAAGAAAAATTATAGAAGCATTGATGCACTTGAATTGTGGTTTGGGCAAAGAATATTGAAAGTGCCATGGACTACCAGAAGAACAATCAAATTTATTTTGGAATAAGTACAGAGTGCTCTTGCACCCGAGGATAACTCAAACAATGCACTCAAACGTAAGAACAAGTGTGAGGATAGCACAGCTGGACAATGTTTCCTTCCATTGTTATAGGGTTGCTTTGAGTATGAACCAACTCAATGACACTTCATAAGAATAAGAACAACACCCCCTTAGTAACATTGCTAAGCAGCATTTTTGTCCCAAATGCATCTCATTTCATTGGAACAACTAATCTGTTATTTTTCAGACGATCAATTTCTTTTCCATCACACAGATATGCCATATAACCAAAATAAGTCAAGACTATGCCTATGAAACATGTCTGAAATCTTTTAATAGCCTTGGTAATGATGGATCCCATGTATTTGTGATGGGAGAGTTTATGTCATCTTTATCAGAAAGGGAGTCTGATGTGTGACTTCAATTACATTCTCTCCCTATACATTGTCTGATCAGAGACATTGTCGAGATCCTAAAATCATGGATTTCTGACTGATGTGAATGATTCATCTTGTAATTTCCTGTGAATATTATGATAGCCAAGAGGGAAGGGAAATACATTAGTATGCTGGGAGCTCTTCAAAAATCAAACTTTACTTTAAAAGTAAAATTTTACTGCCATCAGGTATGTCTTTTGTGTCATTCCTCACTACGATGAGAATGTGATGGACCATATATAATGAGTAGTCTCTGAGTTATGCTGGAGGATGTCAAAATAAAACGAACATTTCAAAAGAGAATCACTTCCCATAAATTTACAAAAAGGCAAATCAGATTTAGTAAGCAAACATTTCATTTCCTATCCATTATATACACATATACAATCATTTACCAGTGTCCTAAGTGAGTCGAAAGTTTTGTTAAGACTCTAATAGCTAAATGCCTGCTATGCTGATGCATTAAGCAGCACAAAATGATGAACATATCCAGAATTATAAGAAACAGTCTCATCCATCTAGAGCCGGGTTTTCTGGTTATAAGATCCTAGATCCAGTTCTGAGGAAGACATGGTAAGCAGCACATAGATCTAGTGTACCAGAAGCAAAGCTAAAGACACATGGGCAATGATTAATTTGTGAAGGAAATTGTTCCCAGGAGAAACTCATAAAAGAGTGAAGAAGGCTACAGAAAGGGCATGATTTCACACACACACATGCACACACAATCCTGCAGAAAGTAGCTTCAGCCTGATCCTTCAGGATAATTCTGATGTGTCAATTATACCAGAGTTGCCTTGCCCTGGGGTACAGGAACTAGACTTTCATTCCTGAACTTCTCAGTGATTGGCTAAGGTCTCCCACAGGAGCATGGACTCCTAGGTACTTCCAGCTTTGTGCATTTATGCAAAGGGACTCCACTATCCCAAGGGCGATCCTTCAAGGAAATGTCATAGAGAGTGGTCATTGAGGAAAACCACCCACATGCTGGCAGAGATGCACAACAAAAAGGGGTCAAGGGAGTCTGGGAAATGAACTGACACAATCCATCACCGTTCACCCACTGGCTTTCTCAAGTCCACGAGCATTACAGTTACCTTATAACTCTTGTCATGTCTCAAGGAAATTGACTATTTACCATTTCTGGGAGCTGAACTCTAGCTCCTATTGCTGCATGTTGCCCCAAAGCTACAACTCATCTTCATCATCTCCGTGTATTGACCATCATAATTCCATGATCAACTGATACTGTGTTCATCCATCTTAGATTCTAGGGGGTGTTGGTAAGAGCCAGCTCATGGCAAACAACTGTGTCATCATGCTCATTTAATGTCATGTGACACACATATAGTCTGGAGCAGAACCTACCACCATTCTAAGAACTGTTGTGTTGCATGATCCTCTGCTTTGGAAATGTGACTTTGATCCAGAATCTGTACTGTAACTCTCACCGTGGAGAGAACTAACCTGAAACTCTGTATGCTGTCTTCATCTACCGCAGGTACTTGTAACATGATGAGACCTGTGCACACTCTCTTGCACTGGGTCCATTCAAAACTCTCAGTTTTGCAAGTCGCTTGACAAATGGGCCAATGTAGTATTTCCATATGCTATCTCCAAAACACTAATAATCCTGGCAAGATTGGATAATTTATTAATGGTAGAAGGCCCAACGTATAATAACAAGTTCTTGACCTTAGAATGAACATTGTGCTGTAGGTCTAACGTGGAATAACCTGAGAGTGAATGTCCTGGTCTATCCTACATCATTGGATCCTAAAACTCCCCAATGTAACGAGACCCTAAAGCTTGGTAGAACTCATCTGCCACCCTCTGAAGTATACCCAGAGTATGCACCACTTCCTGATCATCATGCCCTACCTATGAACTTGTTATCAAAAGAGGGCACTGACAAGATATTTTAGAATTACCAGAGGGTCTGCCTTTCAGACTGTATTTTGACAGAGTAGAAATTTAGTCTAGCCATGAAGCAAGACTGGATATATATTGCTGCTCATCCCAGGTGAAGACAAAATGCTTCTGACCAGGGATGAATTACCCAGTAAGCACAAAAAGCACTTGCTTAAGACATCAGTAACATAGGGACACCCATAAATGCCAAGCAGACAGGACCAGGGGAAGTAAGTGGCGCAGCAGAAAGAGACTGTCAGAGAACTCAGTGGACCTGATACCAATCCCAGTGCATGAGAATGTGTGTGCTAGCTGGAGACAAAGTTCACACAGGGTCTTGAGTATCCACATGCAGGGTAGTTTAAGTTATGAGACTCTACGCCTTTAATACCTTCATTGACATCTGTCTCCTACACATCCCTCTCCTATAATTGAAACTCCTTTGTCTGGAAGATCTCTTAGATTTCTTTCAATAAACAAGAGTTGGGGATGGGCTGTCCAGTCTAACTTTTGCTCTCACCCAAAATGTAACTGTATACAATATGAGTGGTTACTAGGCAAGAATGAACTATATTAATAGGTCTCTGATGTATTTTCAGAAAACTGCATATACACATCTGTTGATCTGGCATCTCCAGGAAAGAAGACATGCTCTTTGCCGTATCACAAAGACAAGGATCTACTCTTGCATGCATTCTGGTGAGCAACCAGTGGGCACCCCAGTACCAGATGATTCACAAAAGTGAAGCAGCTTTTCACTGAAATTAAATCAATCAAACGAAATTGTTAATTGTATAGCATTTACATACAGAGTTATGGCTTAAATTTTGTAAACAATAGTATCAATAGCTTCAATGTTAAAATATGATTGGCATAT
The DNA here is from genome assembly GCF_000296735.1 of Chrysochloris asiatica. Classification (NCBI taxonomy): domain Eukaryota; kingdom Metazoa; phylum Chordata; class Mammalia; order Afrosoricida; family Chrysochloridae; genus Chrysochloris; species Chrysochloris asiatica. The sequence goes on along the minus strand of NW_006408801.1, from coordinate 1,310,792 downwards.
ATGTGAGTGCAATCTAGAATACATTTAATATAATACTAACTTAGGTAATAATTTAATTTAATACTAGCATAGCAAACATCCACAAAAATCCCTGCAATATTAATATTTATCTAACAAGAAGGAAAGTTGAAATTGATGTATCAAATGAGTTTCCTTTGTTATCATCTGTTGTCATGACACAGGCTTGGTGCTACTCTATAAATGTTAATAAATGAGGATCAGGCCCATTAGTAGACGCAAAATTCAATATATACTTATCGTGCAAAATGTTTGTGTTTTGCAACAACAAGTGTGCTTCTAAATGTATCTTCCTAAAAAGCAACAAAGGGCATTTGTCAGAGCATTGCATTTATGTTATCAGAATATTTACATATCTCCAGGTAAGAAAATTATTTAAATGGATATCTAGAAAACAATTGTGAGTAGACTTTATTTTTCATTTTACTTCAGACTAACTAAGAAATGGACTAATACTGTTATGACTCACAAGCTTATTGGCAACAAGTGGTGCTATGCGTACAGCAATTATACATATATATCACCCAACGTGGGAGTTGAGTAATTCCACAAAGAAATAAAACATCTATTTTATAAATTGGGTGTACCATAATGTTTATGTTTTTCTATTTATTTTGGATTGACTGGGTAAATCTCAATTCAATTATCTCTTGTCTATCACAAAAGAATGCACCAGTGACGCTATAATCACATGACTCGTGTCTTATCTGGTCTGTCCTACATGAAGCAAACCAAAACGCATCTTCTGATTGAGCGTATCCTTGTATTCGAATCGTGCTAGTTGGGATAACTCTGGCCCCTATCACATACCAACAGTAGTCTGATAGACTAAGAAGATGGAGTGCCAAAGGACAGAAAGTGAGAGCGCAAGTTTTTAAGTATGAACGCCAGATGAAAAACACATGTGAAGATCTTTGGAAATCCTGCCATCTAACACCATAGAACAATCTTATGAAATGACTTCCTGACTGCCTTTGAAGTACTGTTTCTTTTTGACTACTTCAGACGTGAAGAACAAAATAACATGGTCCAAATCAACTTTTTAAATTACTACTTTTCAAGTATAAATTTTTGTGTTCATGTCCAAGCTTGAATGTAATTTTTATTTTATAAGTTTTACTTGTCAAGTTTATTTATTTTTCGTTATTAAAATATATTCGCTACAGGGAAACCAAATTTTTAAGTGACACAATTTTATATCCAGCTAAGATAATACAGCAACAACTAAGTGGCGAGCAAAAATGAAAGCTCGTAGAAGTGAAAAAGAAAAGGATTTGTAAATTTCTAAAGACAATTCCAAAATGTGCTTCCTTTTAAAAGCATAATGAATTAGAAGAGACTTCTTCCATTGAATGCTCAAGTTTAATAGGTACCACTCCTTGTACTAGAAGCATATCAGAGCTGAAATTGCCAATAAAAATATCAATATAACAAAATCTGTTCCAAATTCTGTATCAATATCTTGTTGTTGGTTCAGACGCAAAACAACCCTGTATAGGATTTCTAAAGAGCAGCTGGTGGTTTTAAACTGCTAACCTTGTAAATAGTAGTCCAGTGCTTATCCTACAATGCCACACCAGGAATCCATCCATTTATTACCATAGGAAAAAAAATTAATCAAGGTGTAGAAAATGAAATTCTTTTAGAATCTGAAATGATCACATCTGCAGAAGCCATAAATAGCTTAAATATGAATTCTGCTTTGTGGAATCCCTTCTCTTCTAATGATATAAATGTTTGGCTGAAAAGTGGGCCAAGTGGTAGTCACAGTGGGCCCCTTGAATATTCATGTCAAATTTTCTGGATAATAAGCATACAAGTTTCATTAGCCAGAATATATTTCTACAGACTTCATATGGAAATTGCAAGAGAGTGTGGCGTCTATATTCTCCATCAACTGAGTTTGTTTATTGTTTTGTTTGCAAGCTCTTCAATCCTAAATCACTTCATTCTCAATTTGCTATGGATGGATTCAGTGATTGGCACAACTTCAGTGTGATTGATAAACATGAAAACACTTCAATTCACGGAGACTGTACATTATCAAATTCAATTAAACAAAAGACAAGGGTTGAGATTAACTCATGAACTGAAAGCACAAATTAAAGAAGACTGTAAGTTTTGGAAAGCTGTTTTGCAGTGCATGACTTATTTTATTGTAACAATCACTGAATGTGGACAATCATTTTGAGAATAAAAGTATATGTTTGAGGTCCCACAAAATGGCTTACTTGAATTTGCTGCTTAGTTTGGTTCATATTTAGCAGATCACATCTCAAATATGGAAACAATAGCCAATCACATATGTCTAAAGCAATGTATGAGGAATTGATAACTTAATAAGTGATAAAGTCCCATCAACTATTTTTGGTGAGTTAAGTATAGCTCAATATTTCAGTATATCTGTAAATTCCACTCCTGATCTTTCCCACACATACCAACTAAGAATTGATTTCAGATACGAATCTCCAACAGATGGAAAACCTACCAAGCGATTTATCACATTCACTAGCTTAAAAAGTTATGTTGTTAGGTGCCATCGAGTCATCTCCAACTCATAGCGATACTATGCACAACAGAACCAAATACTGCTCAGTTCTGTGCCATCCTCACAATGGTTGTTGCACTTGAGCCCATTGCTGCTGCCTCTGTGCCAATCTATCTCATTGGATATCTTCCTCTTTTTTGCTGACCTTCGTTTTACCAACCATGATGTCCTTCTCAGGGACTGGATTCTCCTGATAGCATGTCTGAAGTATTAGAGATGAAGTCTTGCCATCCTGGATTCTAAGAAACATCTGGTTGTACTTCTTCCAACACAGATTTGTTTATTCTCCTGGTAGTCCATGGTACCTTCAATATTGTTTGTGATCCAACACCATAACTCAAATGCACCAATTCTTCTACAATCTTCCTCATTCACTATCCAGTTTTCATGTGCTTCCATAGCCATATTTCCCATACGGATCCTTCCTCTATGTTTCTAACCCTCACATTCCAATCACCAATAATTATCAATACATCTTGATTTCCTGTTTGGTCAATTTTAGATTGCAGAAGTAAAAAGAAGACTTTAAATATGTGGGGGAAAAATGAAGGAGGAAAATATGATTTTGAACTAACTTCACCCAAATGAGTGATGCACGTGACTATGGGGATAAAAAAGTGGGCCAAAACATCAACAAGGCCCACGTACCAATCCTGCAAGACATTAACAAGGCACACGCACCAATACTGCAAGACATTAATAATGCACATGCACCAATCCTGCAGGGGTTGAGCACTGGGGTGACCATTGGATCCTCGTCCTTCTTAAGTCTAAGGAAGGGATCTTGAGAATAGAAGAAAGCAGAAATTACTAGCTATCTTCCAGTACTGATGGCCAAGTTAAGGGATATCTCAGGTATGTAGACATCATGTTCTACTAACTGAAATGGAGGAAATCATTTGGAACAATGCAGACCTCACTGAGGTACCATGGGCACTCTTCTAAGCTAGAGTAGACAGCAGAACAGGACACAGAATGGGCAAACTGCTGCTTGAGAGCTGGCATTCAGAAATACACACAAGCAGTTTGTTGCCATGATGCCCACACCATATTGAGATGAATATAAACATAGTATTGGAATGAAGTTCATGGATTTAAAAGTTGAAAGTTACAGTATACCAACATTTTAAATGAAGAGTTCCATTTATGTCTGCATTTATTTTTTTTAACAGAAACTGGAAGCAATTAGGGATTGACTTGCATTCAGAGTATAATGGGCTATTCTTTTTACTTGCTTTCCAAGTCTCCAGTTACCTGGATAGCGTATATTTTGCACAGAACTTCTTAAGACTGGAAAATATTAATCCAAGGCCAGTTCTTTGTGGTGGTAGGTACGAGAGAGGAGGAAAGAGTTTGAGATCTATGGTACTGGATCAAATACCTGCTTCTCCATGAAAAAGGAATTACTAGCTCCCTAGCTTCCATGCCAACACTCTGCCCTCTGCGATCAGGTGGTCCCCATCAGAAATACCAATGCTTCAATGGTTTTCTTCATGTGATACTGGAGACTACAGCCCAGAAGTGGAGAAAGCCTTGTGATCTCACTGTGAATGCCCTTTGGGATATTTCTCAAAAGGTTCAATTCTGCTCGGCAAACCCTTTACCTGTTCCTACACCGGCTCCTCTCAGGGCAGAGCATGAGACAAGCTGATGGCAGAGGATGAAGTGCTGTAATTGAACGGTTTGGACAATTTGAGACTGGCGAGCAGTGAACACTTCGGCAGAAACCTTCCCCTCCTTTCCCTTTCACCTACAAATGCAGTGGGTGGCTTCATGTCTGCATCGCTTGTTACCCACAAAACCTTGCCAGTAATAATTAACACCTGATCCAAACAGCTCACAGTTCCTTCAGGAGAATAAAAAAAAAAAAAGGAAAGGGAAAAAATCCTTACTGAAAATAAGAAAGACACTTTTTTTTCCTGTTTTATTTTTAACCTGATGTGTTGCATGGTGCTGAATGCCACCCGATTGTCATTAATGTCACTTTTCCTCATGTTCCATATGTGATGTGGCATATCATCTGACTAATGAAACTCGACGAACAATATGTCAACATAAAGCAACACACCGGGTCACAAATGTGCTTAGAGAACATGAAATTGCAAGGAAATCTATATTGAACGTGTTTTCCATAGGAATAAAATTGAGTTACATAGTTAACATATTGCATTTAGGTAGAATACCTTGGAGACCCAAACAATCAAAGTGCACTGCTGAATGCCCTATAAAATGCGTAGTGCCAGCACATACTGATAGCCCAGTCAGACGTGCGCACGCCTGTCGGGAGAACTGGGACAAGAAGTGGTGCTTTCTCTGGGCAGGCCCACACCACACTAACACAAAGCCCTAGAAACAGAAGGTCACTCATTATTTTAATTAAAACATGAAATGATGGTGTTTTCTTTTGACCCCACACACACCATTGGTCCATGTTATCTACAAACAAGACATGTGAGCAAAGACCTCAAGGCTCCAGGCCTGGTCTCCCTGACTCATTCCAGCTCCATCCCATGTGTACCACCCCAGGGACAGCCTTCTCTCAGGCCCCAGAAGTCCCCTGCAAATGATCTAACTGACCATCAATTATGAATGTAAGTTCCAACACCTTCTCATGACCCTTTTAGCATGCTTTCAGAATCTTATACAGGCAGCCCTCAGAGATATTGTAGATTTAGATCTGTTGTTGTTTTGCGCCACAACCTTGTACCTACCCATAGTGACCCTTTGCACAATGGAATGAACCACTGCCTGGTACTGTGACAACCTCACAATTGTTGTGACATTGGAGCCCATTGCTCATGCCACTGCCACAATATACCCTGTTGTAGGTCTTTCACTTTTTCTCCCACCCTCCACTTTGCCAAACCTGATATGCTTTCTTAGGGACTAGACCCTCCTGATAATATGTCTGAAAGATGAGAGACAAAGTCTGACCATCCTCGCTACCAAGGATCCTTCTGCTGTTATCCTTCCAACACAGATTTATTTGTTCTTTTGGCAGTCTATTTTACTTTGAATGCTCTCCTCCAGCACCATAACTCGAATACATCAATTCTAAGGTCTTCCTTATTCACTGTTCAAATTTCACATGCATATGATGTTCTTGAAAATAGCATGGCTTGGGACAGACGCACCTTAGTCCTCAAACTGACATCTTTGTTCTTCAACACTTTAAAGAGGTCTTGAGCATCAGACTTGCCTAGCAGTACATCGTTTGGTTTCTTGGCGGCGCTTTCTATGAGTGTTGATAATGGATCCAAGCAAAAGTTTTGACACCTTCAATCTTTTCTCTATTTATAAAGATGCTGTTTATTAGTCAGATGGTGAGGATTTCTGTTTCTTTACATTGAGGTGCAACCCATAATAAAGGTTGTGGTCTTTGATCTTCATCAATAAGTATTTTAAGTCCTCTTTGCTTTTAGCAAGCAAGGTTATATCATCTGCATATCATAGGGTCATTAGTGAATCTTCCTCCAATCCCGGTGCCAGGTTTTTCTTCATATGATCTAGCTTCTTGAATTATTTTCTCAGTATATAGAATGAAGAAATATGGTGAATGAATACAACCCTGGCACACACCTTTCTTAATTTTAAACCATTCAGTGTTCCCTTGTTCTGCTAAAAAACTGTCTCTTGGGCTATGTACAGGTTCCTCTGAGCACAATTAAGTGTTCTGGAATACTCATTCTCCACAATGTTTTCCATAGCTTGTCATAATCCAAACAAAAGCCTTTGTGTAGTCAATAAAGCACAGGGAAACATCTTTCTGGTATTCTCTGCTTTCAACCAAGATCCATCTGACATTAGCAATGATATCCTTCGTTCCACTTCCTCTTCTGAATCTGACTTGAACCTCTGTAAATTCTCTGTCAGTGTATGCCTGCAGTCATTTCTGCATTACCTTTAGTAAAACTTTACTCTCATGGGATATCAAAGATATGGTCCGATGATCTCCACATTCCACTGGGTCACCTCTCTTTCAGATGCACACAAACACAGATCTCTTCTAATCAGTAAACCAGGTAGTTGTCTTCTAAATTTCTTGGCATAAATGAGTGAGTGCCTCCCGTGCTGCCTCAGTTTGTTGAATGCTTTTGACTTGTATTCCAGTGCATTGTGATTTGTCAATGCCTTCCACACACCTTAGACTTATACCCTCATGATCACTAACTCTTGATCATATGCTACCTCAGAAATGGTTGAACATCAACAATTTCTTTTTTGTACAGTGACTGTGTATTCCTGTTATCTTCTTTTGATGCTTTCGGTATCATTCAATATTTTGCCCATAGAATCCTTCAATATTTCAAGCCAAGGCTTGAATTTTTTTTCTTCAGTTCCCTCAGCTTATGAAATGCTGAGTCAGTGTTTCCCTTTTGGTTTTCTGACTCCAGGACTTTGCACATTTCGTTATAATTTTTGACTTTGTCTTCTCGAGCTGAGCTTTGAAAATTTCTGTTCAGCACTTGTACCTCTAATTTTTTCCATTTGTTTTAGCATCTTTCCACTGGATAGCAAGTTTCAGAGTCTCTTCGGACATCCATTTTGGTCTTTTCCTTCTTTCTTGTCTTCTTAATAGCTGTTTGTTTTCTTCCTGTATAATGTTCTTGATGTCATCCCATAATTCTTCTGGTCTTTGTTTTTTTGTGTGTCTAATACATCAAATCTGTTCTTCAGATGATCTCTAAATTCAGGTGAGATATATTCAAGGTCATATTTTGGCTCTAATGGACTTGTTTTCATTTTCTTCAGCTTTAGCCGGAACTTGCATATGAGAAATTGATGGTTTATTCTACAGTCTGTCCCTGGCCTTGTTTTGGGCTGATGATATAGAGCTTTTTCACTGTCTCTTTCAACAGATGTAGTCAGTTGGATTTCTGTGTATTCTACCTGGTTAGGTCCATGTGTATAGTCATCTTTCATGGTTTTTTTAAAAAGGTATTTGTAGTGAGGAAATCATTGGTCTTTTGCAAAATTCTATCATGCAATCTCCAGCATTGTTGGTATCACCAAGGCCATATTTTCCAACTACTGATCTTTCCTCTTTGTTTCCAATCTGTGCATTAATCACCAGTACTTATCAATACATATGATCAGTTTCAAAATGAAGAAGTTGATAGAATTCTTCAAGTTCATCATCACTGAATTCAGTGATTGGAGCATACATTTGAATAATAGTGGTATTAATTGATCTTCTTTGTAGGTGTATGAGTATTATCCTATCACAGACAGTGTTGTACATTAAGAAAGATTTTGATGTGCTCTTTTTGATGATGAATGTGATGTCATTCTTCTTCAACTTATCATGTCTGCGATAATAACCCATGTAATTGTCAGATTCAAAATGGCTGCTACTAGTTCATTGCAGCCCACTAATGCCTAGGATATTGATGTTTCTGTGTCCCATTACATTTTTGACAATTCCCAATTTTCCTAGATTCATACTTTATATATTCCATGTTCAGATTATTAATGGATTTTACAGCCATTTCTCTTCATTTTGAGTTGTGCCCCATCAGTAAATGAAGGTCCCGAAGGCTTTACTTCACTCATCTCATCATTGACAAGTTTACTTTGAGGAGGCAGGTTTTCCTCAGTTGCATGTTGAGTGGCTCCAAACCTGAGGGGCTCATTTTCTGGCACTATATCTGACAATATTCTGGCGCTCTTCATCGTGTTTCAATATATCAATGTTTTGGGGATTTGGTTCCAGACCACCAAAATAATTAAAATCACAATAAAGTGAGTCGAATGAATATTTCGGTTTCTTAGTGCACATGATAGGTGTTTTTACACGATATTGTGGTTTGTCAAGTGTGCAATAAAATGATGAAAAACTTTGAAATCGTGTAAGAATGTGTGACACAGAGAGGCACAGTGAACACAGCTACTGGAAACATGACACCCATAGGCCGCTCGATGGACAGTTGCCATCACACCACCATCGTAAATGACAGTATATCTGAGTAACACAATGTAAGATGACATATGACAGTACGCTGTCCTCAGGCTTAAATTAAAAAAAAAAAAAAAAGGTGCTGCTGCTGTTTAGTTGAACTTGCCTTCTCTACATGTGAAGATGTCTCTGAATCTCCGTCCATCTTCTCATTTCAAACAGGACACGGCTCTCCAACTCTTCAAGGAACCCAGGAGTCTTCTGCATCCACTCTGGGGTCTTGTTTCCTGATTCTTTTTTCCCTTTTTAGTTACAAATTGTCCCACTCTATTACACCCTTGCTTCCTGATGTGGCTCTGGCTGCAAAGTTTGTTTGAATTGTAAGGTGGGTTGTTCAAACTCACCAGCTACTCCTCAGAAACACTATGCTGGGGCTGTATGAGTCAGAACCAACTCTACAGCACTTAACAGCAACAACAACATGCTGTACAAAAACAATGAGAAGATTTGTTAAACAGTAACTGAATCCCTCCATAGGATGGGAACCTTGTTTACTTTTAACACAGATGCCTTCAGGATACAAGTTTAAATTCATTCTTAGGAGAGCCAACAAACTATGATTCTCAATGTCACACCCCATGATGTGAGGGTGCCAGTTCCAGGTCAGGATGCTTGCAACCGTAATAACTTTTCTAGTTCTGATCAGTATCCTTCAGTGGTCACACTTCAGCTCACATGTTCGGTGCATCTGCAATCGTCTGGTCTTGAATGGCTGCTTCTTTCCTGCCGTTTGTAGATGACAGTGGACCTTTGCATCTGCAAACAGTACAAGTCCCCAAGAAGCACAGCCTTTACAGAGATTTTCTTCTCTTTCTTCCATTTAGGAACCCGGAGATCATTGTGGTTAAGCACTGAGCTGCTAACTGTAAGGTCACCAGCCATTCTGAGGAGAAAGGTGAGGAAGTCTGCTTCCGTAAAGAGGACAGCTTTGGAAACATTGTCAGGAAGTCCTGCTCTGTATTGTAGGGCTGATGAGATTCAAATGGACTCTACTTCAGTGATTTTGAGTTTGATTTGATAAACTTCCATTAACATGCCCATGAAACTGTCTGTCAGCACCGGGTGCTACCTTCTCTGTGCTTTGTTTCCCTTCCAGAATCTGTGTATTGTGTTGAAAATAACACATCAACCCCCTTTTAGACAGAAAGTCTAATTCCTGTTGAACATCTGATTAAGCAAAGCCATGAGTATGCTTATGTGACTCCCTTAAGCAGCTCCCAACAGCAGGAATTAGAGTTACTGATACTCAATCTTAACTAATGGCTCTTAAGTTATGGGGTGCATGGTAGCTCTGTAGCATAAGCACTGAAATGTGAACCACAGAGTTCACTGTTCGAGCCAACTAGTCGCTCCGTTGGAAAAAGATGAGGCTCTCTGAAAATATTTACAGCCTCAGACACTCTTCATAGGATACTATGAGTCAGAACCAACATGACAAAAAACAACAACCTAAGTTATAAGACACCTATGCAAATGGTAAAATAGAGTGAATATGTGTTGACTGACTGACTGAGTGAATCAATGAACAAATCAAAGCCACTGCATTTGGCTCTAAGCAGAATAGAACCTATTTCTAAACCCATTAAAGATTCTCGATCCAGTCATGTGCAGCATAAGATCCTTGAAGTCCATGTCGAACCACATATACAGGTGTGACCTCACCCTTGAAAAGTCCACTATAATGTACATACAAAGGCTCGTAATAGCAAATGGGTATTCATTTGCAATATGCATAAAGCATTATGATTATTATTGTTGTTGATGATGTGGCTCTGTAGGATAAGCATGAGACTGCTAGTTGCAAGGTCGGCAATTCAAGCCCACCAGCAGCTCCTGGGAGACCCTATACAGAGTCACTTTGAGCTGGAACCAACTGGAAGACACTTAACAACGACAACAGTATTAAGAATGTTTTAAGTGCACCTGGAAGTGTTTCTTTGATGGTTTTTATGCATGCAGAGGGATCCCTCATAGTGTACCTGTAGGAAAACTGGAATTAAAAAATCATAGAAATGTCCCACAAATTTTTGAAGCCTCCTACATACATATAGATAGACATATGCTATATGAAGTCCCGGAGTGGCACTGTGGATTAATGCACTGGAATGCAAAATCCATTTGAACTACAAGGTAGGCAGTTCAAACTCACCAGCCACTCCTCAAAAACCCTGTACAGTGTCACTGTGGGTTGAAACTGACTCAATAGCACTTAACACTGACAACAGCAGTAACAACAACATATACTATGGAGTTCTGGTATAGCACTGTGGGATCATCACCGGACCTAAAATCGGTTTGAACCATAAGGTTGGCGGTTCAAACCCACCAGTCATTCCTCAGAAACCCCATACAGGATCGCTCTGAGTTAGAACAGATTCATAGGCAGTTAACAACAATAACAGCATATATATTAATATCTACATTTGACCATCTAACATTGGAGTCCTGGTGTGGCATTGTATGGTAAGTGCTGGATCTCAAAATTGGTTTGAGCAGCAAGGTTGACGGTTCAAACCCATGGGCTGCTTCTCAGAAACCATATACAGGGTGGCTATGAATTGGAGCAGACTTGATGGCACTTAATAATAACAACTAACATTAGATACAAACCATACCAGACTGTCCCGACGACATACAAATGCAATTTAAAGACAGAATTAGGACTGAAACTCGTCTGTAATCCAGGGATCACCTGTATAAAATATAGCTTTTGCTCAATGTCCGTGTCCCATAATGTCCTTTATCACAAAAGGTATTGAAGGCATTAAGCAATGCGTGACTGTACACTGACCAGGAAATTGAAAACATCTTGGCAGTAGTCACATGATCTGCTCTTCCGTTGCAGACATAGAAGGAATCAGTAAAAAGAGATCAATTCTTATGAAGCAATTGCCATGTGACTGACACGTCACATATGCTGTTTGATTGAGGAGACCGAGACACTTCTATCTCTGTGTTATACTGCTCAGAGGGACACGGCGACTGAGTGGGCGGTAGAGGCTGAGACAGATCCAGGTTGGAATGCTTCTACACTCTGAGCTGTCTACGCCACCATGTTGCTAGGAACCCTAGTAATAAAAACAAACAAACAAACAGTTGTCATTGAGCAAGTCTGATCATGGAGTCCTGGTGTGGTACTCTAGATAAAACACTGGCCCGGAAGGTTGGTTTGAACTAAAAATCTGCAGTTCAGACTCACCAGCCACTCCTTGGAAATCCTATTCTGGGTTACTATGAATTGGAACTAACTCGAGAGCACACAACAACAACAACAAAATTTGATGGTTGTAACCCAAGGTGTGTCAGAGTAGAACTGTGTTCTAGAGGGCTTTAGTGATGGCTTTTTTTTCTTTCTTCCCAGGTGCCTCTGAGTGGACTCAAACTGTCAACCTTCTGATTAGAAGCCAAGTCACTCAGGGATTCACTTGTTGTTGTTAAGTGCTTTCAAGTTGGTTCCGGCTCATAGCGACTCTGTAAATCTTTCTTCCATGGAATTGTTGGTGGGCTCAAACTTCTGACCTTGTTGTTCAATGTTCATTGCATATCCTACAGACCCACCAATCTCCAGGGACTCAGTAGCAATCTCTTAATTATGTTGTTGTTGTTAGGTGCCATCGAGTCAGTACCAACTCATAGAGACTTTATGCATAGCAGAATGAAACACTGCCCAATCCTGGGCCAACCTCACTATCGTTGCCATGCTTAATGCTGCCACTTGGCCAATCCATCTCACTGGGGGTCTTCCTCCTTTTCTCTGACCCTCCACCCTACCAAACACGATATCCTTCTCCAGCGACTGGTCCCTCCTGACAATATGTCCGAAGTATGAGAAACGAAGTTTGGCCATCCTGGTCTCCAAGGAGCACTCTAGCTGCACTTCTTCCAACACAGATCTGTTGGTTCTATGGGCAACCTATGGCACTTTCAGTATTCTCCTCCAACACCAGAACTCAGAAGCATTGATTCTTCTCCGGGCTTCCTCTTAATCATGGCGCTTTGAAAATTACCCCTTTCTATGCTGCACTAGGGGAGCTCTGGTAGCGTAGTGGTTACGAATCGGGCTGCGAACCTTAAGGTCAGTGGTTCGAAACTACCAGCCGCTCCGCGGGAGAAAGATG
>NW_006408801.1:1275848-1298052 GCF_000296735.1 Chrysochloris asiatica | reverse complement strand
CATGCTGCACTAGGAGTCCTGGTGTGGCGCTGTGGGTTAACACACCAGACTGCAAAGCTGTTTGAACTGCAAAGTTGGCAGTTCAAGCTCACCAGTTGTTACTCGGAAACCCTAGACAGGGTCACTATGGGTCAGAACTGACTCAATCAATGGCACTTAACAACAACAGCAACAACTATGCCGCACTATCAATCTGCTTTGTTTTGTTTTGTTTTGCTTTGTTTTGTGTGTGTGTATGTGTGGAGGTATACACATTTCAAAGACACTGTTCTAACAATTTCTCCATGTAAAATTCAGTGGCATAGGTTTCATTCTTCAAGCTCTCCCATCGTTCTCACTATCCTTTGCCTCCTGGTGTGACCCTGTAAGATAGTTGATTTGAACCACAAGGTCAGTGGTTCAAACTTACCAGTCGCTCCTGGGAAACCCTATACTGGGTGGCTCTGAGTTGGAACCGATTGAACAGCACTTAACAACAACAACATTATCTTAAGCTCACTGCGCCCTAACATCCAGCCAACGTTCCAGAGAATTCTCTAGACGAGCACAATGCTGAAGACAGATGGACTTTACTCATTAAATTAAGCTATTTTTTGATTCAAGGAAGACTTCAGGGTATAATTTTGATTGAAGGTTTAAGTTTAAAGATTATCTCAGGGAACTGGTTAAGGAAGCTCTTTGCGTCTCAATGATTGCCCCAAAGTCTTTATTTCATTGAGAATATGAAAATCTACTCTACACCCAGAAACATATTAGACAGACTATCAATCTGCATTTTGCTAAAATTTAAAAACAAAACAAAGCTTTCATTACGAGAGCCATCAAGCTGTTTTATGATGCTACTTCTAATGGCGCCCTGGGGTGGTGTTGCGAGTTAAGACACTGCACTGCAAGGTCAGTTTGAACCACAAGGTCAGTGGTTCAAGCTCACCAGCCACTCCTTAGAAACCCTAAACAGGGTCGCTATGAGTTAGAACTGTCTTGACAACTTCACTTAGGAACAACAACAGTGAATGTACCATTTCCTCTTTTGGCACTAACAAAGGTAGGGGGCTATGTTCTTTTTTTGAGAAGAGTTTATCTTTGGGACTTAAGCAAGTCACCATGTTGTCCTGCCTGCCACTTGCTCTCTAGTCACCATTGTGTTGAAGTTATCACCAGACAGTTACTATCTGACGATTGGGAAACAATGCTGGGTATTTAGCATTTAGCTCATCAATAACAAGTGTCAGTATTACACCGACAATTCATCCCTGTAATTAAGATCTTGTTGACTCCTATATTCTGGTTTAAACAAAATAACAACAGAAAATAGGGGCAACCTATTTTAATGATGTTTCACTCCACCAGAGGCTGGCAAATGTGTAGTCAGTATCAGATACCTGCGTTTTTGTAAATGATCTGCCAGGCCCAGAAGGAGATGCTAGAATTTATGTCACTTCATTATGATGGATATTTTGCTGTTCCAACCAGCACAAAAACAGATGTATTTAAAGTCCCAGTAGCTGCAGACTCACTATTAGAAAACCAGACTTCTAATCCCTGCTATATTTGCACTTCCTTGGTTAAAGCCCAGCTCTTACGTTCCTGAAACACATGTGATAAAGGCAGGGAAGGGAAGCTGAGGAAAGAATGCTTACTGAGAGACATGGTCTGGCAATTCAGGAACGACTCTGGTTTTCCAGGGCAAAACTATTTTAGGTCGTGGTAGGAATAGTGGCAACTCATGATTTCATGCCCTCTCATCTTCAGGAGGAAAGAGCTCTGGTAGCGTAGTGGTTACGAATCGGGCTGCGAACCTTAAGGTCAGCGGTTTGAAACTACCAGCCGCTCCGCGGGAGAAAGATGAGGCCTTCTACTCCCGTAAAGATTTACACCCTCGGAAACCCTGTGCAGGGTCGCTATGGGTCGGAACCGACTCGACGGCGCTTAACAACAACAACAACATCTTCAGGAGGAAAGAGATCCCTCACTGCAAAGAAATGTTAGAGGATGTGGTTCCAGCTAAACTAATTAATTGATGACTCCAGAGAAAGAACATGAATAAGAAAACAGGGATGACTGGTGAGTTTTCCTTTGTTTTATAGTAATGGAATTTGGGGTTGGGCCAATGACCACCCAGAATACAATAAATAGTATTTATTTATAGAGTAGCTCCCTAGTTTACGGCTTGGAGTCCTGGTGTAGCTGCCAATTAATGTCTAGACTACAAAGTAGGCAGTTCAAGCTCACCCGTCTTTCCTCAGAAACGCTATAGAGGGGCACTATGATTTGAAACTGACTTAACAGCACTTAACAACAACAAACACTAAATCTACCACTCAGGACTCTTGGTGTGGCGTAAGCGCTGGCCTGTTAACCATGAGGTCTGCAATTCAAACCCACTTGGAACCCCTACAGTGTTAATGTGAAACAATGAGTCAGAAGTGACTCAACAGCACTTAACAACATCAACAGTCTTCTTCTCAGGGAAGTATGGCCATGTGTAGAAGTCGTGTTATATGAGCGGAAGCAAATTGTGTGATGTTCTGGGTACTTTTGGCTACTGACATGTAGGTAGGATGGCAAGGGAAGAAGACATGTTCAGACTCTGGCCACTCAAAGATGGTGGGGCCACAAGGTAGGCAGAGGCTGCTTTGGTGCCTAGATAGATGTCTGTGGCAACCCAGAATCTTAGATAAGGGAGGTGCTCTTCCGTTTAATTGACCCCATTAGCATTTCGACTGTCTGCCTTATATGTATAAACCATTCTCAAGTGCCATTAAGTTTCTACGTCTCATGGAATCCAGACTTTCTGCAGCCATTGAGACTGGTTGAACCCCTGTAAGCTATTGCCCTGAGACCATTTTTAAAACTTAAAATGTAAACCAAAAATATCCCCTGAAGTCTTCTTAAAGCCAAACCATAGTTCTCTTGACTAGCAACAGACATCTGCCTTAAACATTGTGCTCTTTGAAGAGTAATCAAGACAGGATCAAATCGATGATGGCAACTAGGAGACTAGATAGAAGCTTTAGTGGGCTGAGAACTTGTGTAAATGGGGGAGGGACACTTCAGAAAAGGAGAGTAAGCATGGTTGTACAACTTGAAGAATGTCATCAATATCACAGAATTGTTGTTGTTGTTGTTGTTAAGCGCTGCAAGTCAGTTCTGACTCACGGCATTCCAGTCTAGGATTTCAGAGGAGTGGCTAGTGAACTTAAACCACCAACCTTGAGGTTCAAACCAACCTTGCAGTCCAGTGCTTATCCTACAGTGCCACACCAAGACTCCACAACAGCAGTGTTGACTACCTCAAATTATAACTAATGTACAAAGGGTCTGAGATATCCCCATCGAGTTCCAATCCTGAAGAGTTAAATAGGTGTCACTACCTAATTAAAGATGGCATTCATATGTCATACTCTGTGGTTGAAATGTCCATTGAGTATATGCAAGCCAGGACAGATCAGGTAGCTTTGGCTGCATTCTTTATAATCATCTCTCCATGATCTGTTCTCTACCTTAATTAATGATGATATTTCCCAAACCAAACTTCTGGGCACGTGTTCTGCATTGGTGTTAAAGTGATGGGGATTCAGGGCATGGCTTTCCAAGACAGATGAGCTGAATGCTTGTCTGAGACCTTGTCTCCCAGTGTAGCTATGGATGTAGTGAAACGTCATCGTCCAGCATCTGAACTCTTGTTTCACAGACAACTGCCCCCAAGGTAGATTAACTTTTGCTCACTGACCATCAGGTTTTTTAAATGGAATCATTTTGAAAATGGGACCATCTTGGAAAAATAGTATGGCATAGTCCCATGCATTTGAGATATTCTGAAGCACCTGCTGAAATGATCCAAGATTAGTTGCCTAGGCTCAATAAAGGATTCAAAAAAAAAAAAAAAAAAAGGAAGGGTGGGTGAAGTAGCTCAGAAAATGAGGGACAAATTGCTTCTCAGTTTATCAGCCTTTCCTTCCATCAATTACTTGACATCTTTTCTTCCTAACTTTTTGGTGGTGATGCAGAGTCCACACAAATGGAGAATAAAATGAGACAACCAAATTTATTTTTACTTATGGACCTGAGCCAGAATTTAAATGACTCCGCCAATGGCACTTATTTCCCTGGGGAACCTATTCTCTAGTCTAATAGATCTCACTGTTAGGAACTTTCTCTTATAATTCTGCATAAATTGTCCCTCACTGAATTCCATCCCATTATTCCTGGTTAGATGTCCTTGGACTGCTTGAAAGAACCAGTCTCCTTCTAATAGGCCTGAGCATTGTCAGGCAGACGACAGACAGGGAGAGGAGAAGAAACAAAAGTGGGAGCAGTGACTAGGGAAAATGAAGTTGGACCCACCATTTCTGACCTGGATTGTGTCTTAATTAATGGACATTTCACTCACATATATATTCAGACAGCATGTGGACTCAGAGAGCAAATTGATTCACAAAGAGATATCATTGAAAAATTATTAAATTTTTGCTCATCTCAACCTCTACCTCTTCATAATTTCTTGTAAGTGAGGTAGGATACAGCACACTGTATCTGTTCACGAGTTTTCACTCGGAAAGTTCAATCTATTCTTGGCTGTTGATCACTTCTTCTTCCCTTTGGACAAACTATTACACTGTCTGGCATCCTTTCTGATGTTAATGGTCAATATTCATTGAATAATGGCATTCTGGTGGCACAATTACTAAGCACTCAGATGTTAGCCAAAAGGTTGGTTCAAATCCACCCAGAGGCTCTGTGGTTGACCTGGCAATCTTTCGTCATACAGATTACACCTAGAAAACCCTATAGGATGGCTAGTTCTACTCCGTCACATGAGCTGCTATGAGTTGAAATTGACTGGATGGCACCTAACAACAACGTTCATTGAACTGTTTTAAAATACCTGAATACTCTTCTATTATCTCAGTTAATACAATATGGTGCTGATGGCTTGGTTTGTCTAAAATCCCATGATCGAATGCTGCTTCTCCACCTCCCCTGCAATGAAAGTGGCCATGTTTCAACATGACCACTAACAAACTACAACTGATCCGTCTAAGTGGGAGCCTGTCCCAAAAAGGACCAATGAATTCTTCTTGGGAACGTGAGAGGCTTGGGCCTGAGACGGTAGACTCCATCTTGATTCGGGTATCTAGACTAAAATCTGAAACACCTAGGGGCTGTTAACTGTCATGTTTTCTGCTACATGAGCCAAAGAAGTGACGATATGGGAGTGAGAGGAAGCTGTCCACAGCAGGACGAGATCAGAGGCAGAATTCCAGGTTCTGCTTCCATGCTTTCTGAGACTGATGCTCCATTTTGGTTTAATGACAAATATCACAATCCTTATAAGAAGTGCCATTTACACTAGTAGGAGTCCTGGTGTGGCGCTGTGGGTTAATGCGCCAGACTGCAAAGCCGTTTGAACTGCAAGGTTGGCAGTTCAAGCTCACCATCTGCTCCTCAGAAACCCTATACAGGGTTGCTATGGGTCAGAACTGACTTGACAACACTAAACAACAACAAGAAGTAGTGAGTGGTGTGGCACTGTAGGGTAAGCACTGGACTGCAAACCACAGGGTTGGCAGTTTAAACCCACTAGCTGCTCCTCAGAAACCCTATACAGGGTTGCTATGGGTCAGAATCAACTTGACAGCCCTTAACAACATAGCAATGAAAATAGTACTCTTCGCAAGAAGCCCAGGTTGCTCAATGGTTAAGCTGTTGGTGGCTAACCAAAATGTCAGTGGTTCAAACCCACCAGCAGCTCCATGGGAGGAAGACCTGGCCATCCGCCCCTCTAACGACGACACCCTAGAAAAGTCTACAGAGTGATTCCACTCAACTGTAAGGGGTCTCTGTGAGTCAGTCAGCTTGACGGCATCGTTGACAGCTGAAGTTACTGCACAGCTAGAAAGAGTATGAGAAATCAAATCCCAGTCTTTCTGACTGGAGGATTGTCACGCCCACAGCACACTGGCTGCCTTGTGTTCTATAATCCACATGAAGCTGGGCTGTAAGGCTACGGATGATTCCAGGGAGAAAGAGACCAAATTCAAACAGCAAATGAAACGCTCTCCTCAGCACAGACATGGCCGAAGTGGGCTGGAGACTGCCCTTGGTCTCTCTGAGCACCAGGTCGCCATCGGTGGCCCAGACCAACTGCATCACAGGAATGGGTCATGTGCAGACCTGGTATGAATGCCAATGCTTGCAAAGAGTCCTGGAGACTACTTGCATTGTTCTTGGTTGCACTTTGAGGAATTTGTGTCTTACAATGCACAACACATCTATTAAGTAACCAGGAGAGCTATACTCCAAGCTGGAAAGCGCCAAGAAAGATGAGACGCCCTGCTCCCATAAATATTTACACTCTGAGTAGGAATCAAGTGGATAACAGTGGGTTTGGGTTAAGGTTGAGTCAAGTCATTGGCCTCACAACGCCCCACCCCACCTCAATTTTCCTCTAGGTTCATTGGCAACATTCTTTGCAAAGCTGCACTCACAACATACACTAATGCTGAAGGGAAGTCAGGTCTCTGTAGTCTCCCTTTATGGCCAGATGAGACTCGTAAGGAAGACGTTGTACCCCAAGCTCTCTTGAAAAGCAATCATCTCCCTCCCAGTGGTAAGCAAGCTCTCTGGCTTGGTGCCAACTTGCCATGCTGTTTTGTACACACTACATCCTGGCACCCCTCCTTGCCTGGAGATGGGCCTTACAGAATTCCTTCAGGACCCAACCCCATTAAACAGCAAAAGACAAAATATGCAAATGATCTCCCCACACGTAAGCAGTCTGAAAACGTTCTTTTTAGGAAAGTGCTGATTATGGCAAATATGAATTAACATATGAGACATTGAGGTTTGAAACCTCTTAACTGTGTTTACCAGCTAGAAGCCCCTAAATGAATTGGAAAACAGAAGGGGGAAACCACAAAATCAGACATTCTGTGATTCCAAGGGCTGCCAGCAGTCAATTTCTGCCTAGTGACTCTGCCAGCAGCGCTAGTCTTTGTACATACACACACAGACACAAACATATAGTCACCAACACATCATAAAGCAGAGAACAGGCACAGGAAACAGCAGAAGCCAAGATGAGATGTGGACCTCATTCTGATCTTGGCCCCTTGACTGAATCATAGAAACTGGCAGACTCGACTCATACACAGGAGACCCATTCATGTAGCTGAAAGACTAAAAGGCCCAGGGGTATGACAATATAGGAAATAGATAGGGACCTCCCCTTGAGGGCCGTACCCCTGAATGTAGCAGTATTCAGGAGGCCCTGCCTCCTAAACATGCATGTTCTCAGGCCTCCTCCCAGACTTGCTGCATTAGCGTTTCTGGTGAAGGTACCCAGGAAGGTTTGTTTTCAGAAACTCCCCAGGTGGTTCTTAGGCGAATGCTAGAAATGCTTGTGGCTTTACAACATAGCTAGGGCAGTTTCAGTAAATGGTATGGAAGTTCAGTAGCTGAAAACAACTGGTTTCATTTTTGTAGACTCTCAGACTCTGCAAAGAAGTTTAGTTCAGACATTTTCAGAAATTCCAGACCAAAAAAACAAAAACTCCTTTGTGTTTATTTTAAATGCTGTTGATGTTGTTTTTGTTGTTGTTGTTAAGTGCCGTCGAGTTGATTATGATCCAAAGGGACCTTGTGTACAACAGAATGAAACACTGCCTGCCCTTCAACACCCCCTCACAGTCATTGCTTCTATGTGTAAAGCCATGGTTGTTGCCAGTGTGTCTGTCCATCTTTTTGGGGTCTTCCTCTTTTTCAGTGACCCTCTACTTTACCAAACATGATGTCCTTCTCCAGGGACTGGTCTTCTGATGGCAAGTTCAAAATACATGGCATAAAGTCTCACCATCCTGGCTTCTAGGAGCATTCTGGTTGTACTTCTTCCAAGATAGATTTGTTCATAATTCAGGTTGTTGTTATTAAATGCCATTGAGTCAGTTTTGATTCATAGCAGCACTGTATAAGGTTTCTGAGGAGCAAATGGTGGGTTTGAACTGCAGACCATGCAGTGTTTAGCATACCGAGCCACATACATCTATACATCTATGGTGTGTTCAATCTTCTTCTCCAACACCATAATGCAAATGCATCAATTCTTCTTTGGTATTCCTTATTCATTGTCCAGCTTTCACATGCATAGAAGGTGATTTAAAACATCATTAAAAAAAACAGTGTAACTGGCTTACAAGCTTTCAAGAGGGAACCTAGTGCTAGGGAGCATGGAGGAAGGCAGAATCTCCAGTGGGTACTATTCAATCTGTCTGGGTGAAGCTGATGAAAGGAAATACAGATGGGTAACTCGTGATACTGTGGTGAATAATGCTTATCAGAACGGATTATAAGGGTTGGAAATGCAAAGGTAGATGTTTTGTAACAACGAAGGGAGTGATTAATTCTCCAGTCTAGGAGCGGAGGTCTCTGGGATCATCAACGGAGAAGAGCCGAGAGCGAGACCCTACCCAGAGAAACAGAGATGCCTGAGACGAAGACAGAGAAGACAACGTGGAATGATGAAGCAGCTGGGGACTTTGGATCCAGAGAGGAAAAGGGACTGTGGGCCGAAAAATAGGGGGAAGGGGGCAGTATAGGGGGCGGGTATCTAGGATATACCCTTTGGGTGGTTGATGATGCATGGAGGGGATTAGAACCATGACAATGAGATGATATATGATGGAATTAATGTAAAACTAAAGTTCTTCCATGTAAACTATCATATAATTCACAATAAAACATTTAAAAAACAAAACAAAAAAAAAAACCCAGTGTAGTAATGTTTTCTATACAACGCTACTAAAGATATATGTTACTTCCATTAAGTTACTTTTCCACAAGAAAAGATCCAGTGAAACAAAAGTTTCCTTCCATCTCTGACCACATCATAGTTATTCTTTAAAAAGGAAAAAAAAAAAAAAAAAAAAAAGCTGATTATATACTGAGCACAAGGTCAATTTCAGCACAAATTGCTTTATTTGAGGAGTTGTCCTGGTCAGTATGGTCAGAAAGATGCCCTCCTTTTCTCCATTGGCAGTGGATCAATAGAGAGAGGATGCTTCCTAATCCCCAGGTAACAAAGACAACACTCCATCGTAGAATGCTGGGAGCTCAGGATGCTGTATGAGAGAGCATCTTGGAGGACAGTGGGGCAGGGACAGTGGTATGCCAGTGACTCTGAAGTCAGCTTTCAACAGCACCTCCAGTCCCCCTTTCTCTGCTGGCTTCTTGGTTTCTTGAAGATGCTGCCAAAGTGCTGCACAAGCTAATGAGGACACCTTCACTCCTGCACAGAGTCTTTGCTTTCCACCCTTTCAGCTGGATTTTCCTCTTAAAATACCCAGCGAAAGCTTTCCTTGTCTGCTGACTCCAACCTTCCTCCTCCTAAGAACCAAGTGGAAATAACAATGTCTTTTGCAAATGAGCAATGGTAGAAGGCTATGGCTCAAACTCACCAATCACTCTCCCTGAGAAAGATGGGGCAGTTGGCATCCATAAAACTGTATAGCAGTGGGAACTCTATGGGGCCATTCTACTCTGTCCCACATGGTCTCTGAGAGTTGGAATTGACCCCACACCAGTGGGTCTGTGGCAACTGGTTAACAGGATCTGTTAGGCTGAAGGTTCTAATTCACCCAGAGGTGTCTCAGAAGAAAGACTTGGCAACCCCCTCCCAACCACCACCACCTCCTCCTCTTGCCTTCCTTTTGTTTTTAACTGCCTCACCAATCACTCAACTTAGCATTTGTCTACCCTCTACCCAGTGAATAAACCTCCCTTCCCTTCCTCCCTGGTAACCACCATGGAAAGTTTATTATAGAATGAAACGCTTTGCTTGACATTTCACAGCAGTGGTCTCAGACATTATCGGTCCCTTAGTGATCAACTAATTTCACTCAGTACTCTTCCCTCTAGGTTCCTCCATGCTGTGCGACATTGTGCATATTCATCGATAGGCTTCATAATATTCCATGTGTGTGTGTACCAAAGTTTGCTCAACCATTCTTCTACTGATGGGCACTCAGGCTGTCTCCATCCTCCAACGTCAACCTAACAGACCCTGTTAACCAGTTACCACAGACCCACTGGTGTGGGGTCAATTTCAACTCCCAGACATCATCTGAGACAGAGTAGAATGGCCCCATAGAGTTTCCAAGGCTGTTTGAGTAAGCTGCAGTGAACACGGGTGTACATAGATGTATTCCTGTCTCAGCGTTTATTTCTTCAGGATATATACTAAGTAGAGAGATTGCTGGATCATAAGGCATTTCTATTTCCATCAGAGAAAGTGTCATACCATTTTCCACAGCAATTGCACCATTTTATGGGAAAGACCTGCCAATTTGCTCTCAAAAGTCCAAAGCCCTGATAATCCCATGGAGCCGTTCTACACTGCACATATGGGGTCACCTGGAGTGGAGTTCACTCCACAGACTCATAACAAAAACCCACACAATAGAGGGGAATGCAGCCTAACACGAGACTTGTTCCCCAGTTTACTCAACCCCAGTCCCTACTCCTGGGAAGATCCCTGATGAGCAGGCATTGCCAAGTCTAAGGGCACTCTCTCATCTTGTCCACTGGACTCTGCATTTGGCACAGCTAGATCTGGATGTCCCTCTGCTTCTGGGCACTATGCCCCATACCCCTCACCCTCTTGCTCCTCCCCAACCCTTTGGCCTTGGAGTCTGACTCAGGCTCTGACGTCACACTCCCACAGATTACCTGGTGCCCACTCCCACTGCATCACCTGTACGTTATGCCTTCTCACTCAAAGCTCTGCCGGAAAACCCAGGGGAGAACCCCCTCTCTCTCCACCTCCTCCAGCCACTCTTCCACACTCCATTGTTTCCTGCATGCCTTCTACCTTCTACAACAACCTGCTCCCAAGAGTGCAAAGGTGAGCAAGGTTCACCCATGGTGAGATCACCTTATGTGACAAAGGTGATGCTACATTCCCCTCTATGAGTTTGTTTCATTAAGTAAGATGGTCTGAGCTGACCAGAGAGAGGGTCTCCTGCAGTCACTGAAGTTGTGAGGGCTGAGCTCAACCTCCAACCAACAGGCATTGAAGACATTAAAGATGTGAGTCGCCATGTCTTCATAGCCACATGGCGGGACCAAAGGGCAACTGGAGAGGCTGAGAGTCATCTCTGGCAGACAGCCAACACTAAACAGAAAGTGCAGTCTACAAGTGCAGGGAACTGAGTTCTTCCAACAATCTGGTGATCATAGCACCGAATTTCCCACTGAGAACAATTATGACAGACACCTCAAGTTCAGCCCAGTGGATCCTGAACTGAGAAGCCAGTCACTGAGCACTGAACTCTGGACCTTCTGAAACACCCAGGTTTGGGTCATGGGTCCCACAGTGGAGGAAAGTGAAGTCGTTCTGTCTGCTCATCCTTTACCCTCAGCACCAATAAAAGGTGTGGCACATGGCTGGGGTCTGCAATGAAAATCAGACAGGGTTCCTAGTCCCTTCAAGACCCAATAATTGGGACCCAATTTCACAGAACCTGAAAGTCCAAGGTCCATCCCACGTTTCTATGAATTCCTTCTGGCCTCTTCTCCACTCTGGACCTTGAGCCCTGGGGGCTGCAATTGCCTTCCAACAACTTGGATCTGAGGCCAGACCTTTAATGAGCGTCTTCCCCAAATCCCATGGGCTTACCATCCAGAGAGTGTCAGACTGCTAAGTCATTTGAACTGCAAGGTCAGTGGCTCAAGCTCACCAGCTGCTCCTTGGGAACCTTATACAGGCTTGCTATGGGTCAGAACTGACTCGACGGCACTTAACAACAACAACAACAACTGTTCCCTTGTTCTTTTCAAGCAATTGCCTCTTGGTCTCTGTATAGGTTCCTCATAAGCACAATGAAGTATTCTGGAATATTCATTCTCTGCAATGCTGTCCATAGCTGGTCATGATCCACACAATCAAAAGTCTTCGCATAGTCAATAAAGCACAGATAAACATCTTTTTGGTATTCTATGTTTCCAGCCAAGATCCATCTGACTTCAGCAGTGAGAAGATAAACACAGTTGACTTCAAACTCATGGTTTTGTTGTTGTTGTCACTTAGAGTTTTTGCCCACTTCAGTTAGGTTTGAAGGGCACTCATTGGAGAAACTATTGCAGAAATGGGAAGAAGAGGCAGCGTGCACAAGAGGGCTCCAAAAACTTCATGGGCTGGGATCTTCAATGCTCATGCGTGACCACCTAAGATGCATCTATTGGTGTCTCTCTGTCTGGAGTAAAGAAGAATGAGAAAATGCTTGGGAATAGTTACTCCAGCAGCTAAAGGGCCCCATGAGCCCCCGAGACCCAAAGAACGAGTCGTTCTGGCCTGGCTCTCACTGCTCTGAAAGGGATCACACTGGAAGGTCTTGGATAGAGTGGAATGAAATGTGAAACAAAACTCAAAATCACAAAAAACGCCAGGCTTATTGGTCAGATGCAGACCAGTGGAATCCTGAAGCGATGGACTTCAGTCAGCCTTCAGACCTAGAACGGAACTCACCCCCATAACCAAGCAACAGATAGACAGAGGGAGCAACAGCATTAGGGATCTACACTCACTGCAGAATGGTCAGTCACCCAAGATCAGAAAGGGTAGCATTGATCTCAACACAAAATTCAGGAGGGTTGGGAAAGATGAAATGGGATAAGCAATGTTACATGGAGGGATTGCAGTCAAGATGAAACGAACTATATGAGTTGCTGAATGTAAAACTCATCATCTGTTCTATAAACCTTCACTGAATAAAAGGTGTTTTTGTTTTTTTTTTTTAATTCACAGAAAGAAATGAAGTTAAAAGATAATGGAATTTTTCCATGAATTTTTTGAAACCCCCTTGTATTGCTTCAGAATGGATGTTCCTCTGAGCTTCCAGAAACCCAAGCACATCACACCAGAGAAATTTCAGAGAAAGCCGGCCATGGGAAGGAAGCAGGCATTGTGTGTGTGTGTGTGTGTGTGTGTGTGTGTGTGAACGCCCATGTGCATAATTCCAAATCAAACATATTCACATTATTAACTTTGTAAAGTTTATTAGTCTCCATGCTAATGAAATCATTCATCCTTGGCAAATGCACATGGTTCCCTAATGAAACGTCAATAGTCGGAGCAGCGGTGGAGTGAGCACGTCCAACGACTGATGCCAAGTTCTCTTTGGCTATCATGAGTGGAAGGACAAAACTTCTCGCAGGGAAACACTCAGCAGCAGCCAGAGAGAGTGGGGCCCGCACTTTCAGCAGACCCGAGTCCACCAGGGCTCAGCCCTGGGGGGTCCTATGGCCTGGTTCACTTGCTCAGTGTTGTAGGACCAATTCCTAAAGAAGACAGATGGCTCCCCATATCCTTCACGGTCTTCAGCTTCTTACTCTCCCCCCAGTACACACATACAAGATGCTCTGGTGGTGCAGTGGTTAAGCATTGAGCAACTGAAAATTCAGCAGTTCGAAACCACCAGCTACTCTGAGGGAGATAGATGGGACAGTCCGTTTCTGTAAAGATTCCCGGCGTTGGGAGCACTATGGCACAGGTCTCCTTTGTCCCGTAGGGCCACTGTGAGTTGGAATTGATTTGACAGCAACAGTTGATTCATTTGAGAGGTGCCCTGGTGGCAAGCGGCTCAGCCCTCTACTGCTAACATCAAGGTTGGCAGTTTAAACCCACCAGCTGCTCTGTGGAAGGAAGATGTGCTCTCTGCCTCCACAAATGTTTATGGAAAACTTACGTAGCAGTTCTACTCTCTCATAGGGTCACTCTGAGTAGGAATCCACTTAACTGGCAATAAGAGTTGGGATTGTGTCCCTTTCACCCACACCCATACACAAGCTGACCATTTGTCCAGTATTTAAGGAGTTAGCAGGTGTTTACATTCACCACCAAACGTGGAGTCTTCTATGTAGACATCTGCCTAGATAAACAACGGCTCACTCTCTCACGATCAAATTAAAACCTGCCTCCTTAGGAGATAGTATGCCACAGGTTAGGGGCTTTCATTTGTGACCCACCGGAACTCTGCCCGGGTTCAGAGTTGTAATGAGTTTCCTAACCTAGCCGTGGTGTGTGTCAGCCCAATGACAGTGTGTGGAGCACAGCACGGGAGAGAGAAACCGAGCATCTGAGCAGATCTCCCGTCCTCTCTCTCATCAGGTTTGAAAAGTAGCCCAACACGAGAGCTCTTCTGTGTGAAGGTTTCTCAAACACCAGCAAGAATTCTCCAGGGGAAACTTCCTGTCTTCCTACCATAATGGTTTGTTTTTTCCTCCTTTCCCTCAGATCTTTAAAACTGTACAACAGCCTGGAGTCGGGATGCTTCCTCCCCGCCCCAGCCCCCAACACGTCTTGGTGAGAGGTTGCTTTCTTCTTGAGAAAAAGCAAAAATAATCATCGCGGCAGCTTTTGCTTCTCGACGGCATAAATTATCCCCAATTTTCCTCATTATTTTCTTCTGCAGGCTAGAAAGAGATTACCCGTGGTAAAATATATATCAGTGCAAAACAAATAGAAACCATTTAAGCCGCTGAAGTATTTACCTTTTTATTTTATTTTATTTTTTTTAAAAAAGGAGGGAGAGACATTTTAATCCTATTAATGGTAAATTGCATTGCCTATCGTGGAAGCGGACAGGGAGGACAGATTTGAAGCGTGCAGTTAATTATGATGCCAAGTGACACATAATATTTCTACTCCTCCTGGAGAACTCGCTCGACCTCTCTTTCCTAGGACTCTGAATGGCACACGATTGAAGTCCTGGGACCGGTGGGCAGACGGAGCCACGTGCTCATCTGCTGCGGATGCTTCCTCCTCCAGACAATTAATGTGACAGGAAATACCCATTGTTTTGTTTTCTTTCTTTCTTTTATAGCACTAATTTTGCACTGCTGGGTGGGGGTGAAAGTGATCCCCCTCAATCCTTTCATTCGAATTCTCCCTTGCTGCATGTATATTTATTAAACATCCCCAGAGATCTTGCAAAGCAGAGAGTTTGCAAACAGTGAACTCCAACACAGGACAGCTGCACCTCAAGAAGAATGATGAGGGGCCTTTGGCTGATCCCATAACCTTCATTCATGGACACTCAGACCCTCTCTGAGGGAAGTGACCAGATTGCCCACTTAGACACAAGTTGTGCATGCCTGTACCGCTGGAATCTACTGGAAAATAACTGACTTCAGACAACTAGAACATATACCCTGTCTGTCCCTGTTTGATGACAACACACATGACGTAGCCAAGCTATATAGCAGGTTATACCCAGTGGAGCCATCACTTCTGGCCAGATTCTAGGGAGGTCACTGGCGAGGTCCAGGAGTATAATGGATCCCCCCAAACACAGTCATGGCCATCAAGTCAAATTGCAACTCACAGTCACTCTTAGAACAGAGTAGAGCTGACCTATGGGGTTTCCAAGTCTGCCATCTCACGGAAGCCAACTAACACATTTTCCTTCTGCTGAGTTGCTAGAGGGTTCCAACTGCAGAACTTTGGGTTAACAATGGAACACTTACCCACTACACCATTAGGACTTGTTGAACCCCTCTCCCCACCAGTGGCAGATTCCAACAGCAAAAGCCCAGCTCCTTTCTTTCACACAGGAAGACTGAGGCTGAAGTCTCTTCACCTGCTACTTTCATGTTACTGACACAGGTGTGGACATCCAGCTCCTGCTGGAGTCCACGTGTGTCCAGTGGTGTCCAATCAGTGGGATATACCGGGCTCCATCTACCCCAATTTATACTCTGCGAGTCCCTTAGCATTCAGTCCAGCGTGGACTGAGTAGGAATCCCCTTCGGTCAAGGGAAAATGAGCTGCTGACAAGATGTACCACTAGCAGACAGAACGTGAAGATGAAGAGCGGAGGCACTACAGTGAAACCTGCAGGAGCCGGAACTCAAAGGCATGCTTCATTTTCCTGGGTCTCAGAGCTTCCCACCTTTGACAGGGTGGGACCTTACCACTGTTTAATTGCTGTCTACTACTTCCGTTTCCTTCTCTTGACACATATCCACGGACACAGGTCCATGATTTCACAGGTTTTAATGTACTAAGAATAAAAGCTTGGATTCATCGAATGCTGTCGTTTTTATATTAAGATCCATTTTATATGTCATGTTGTTGTTAGATGTGATCAAATCAGTTCTGACTCAAGTGGCCCCATGCACAACTGAAGGGAACACTATCTGGCCCGTACCAGCCTCACAATGGTTGCTATGTTTGAGCCCATGGTTACAACATTGAAACATCATCAAAAATATCTGTGATTTGAAATAGAAAGAGCTATAAAATGTACCAAACACCTACTGTATACCAGATGCTTTGCAAATGTTCTCATGTATCCTCACAATACATTTGCAAAGCCAACACTCTGATCTATTTTGTTGTTGTTGAATGGCATTGAATCAGTTCCAACTCATAGTGACCCTGCATAGAATTTCCAAGGAGCAGCTGGTGAGTTTGAACCATCAACATTGCAACTCAAATTGACCTTGCAGTTCAGTGCTTATCCCACAGCACCACACCAGGCAAATATTGAGGCTTAGAGAGGCTCAAGAGCTGGCTGAGAACCAAGAATAATTTTCCAAAGAATCAGCATTCAACTGCAAGCAAACGTCTTGATCTTTACTCCAAGCTATTTCTCTTTTAATAGTTTGGTACTAGGACTACCTTCAATAGTTTGGTAGATAAATACTAACAATTGAGTGCAAGCATTGAAATTTGAATTTGATATCCATTGTGGGCTAGAAATAATTAATCTAGCAGACCTCATTAGCTATGAAATATTCAGAGACGTTGATTCTGTTTTCAAACTATAATCAATCATTTATTTTATTTTATTTTTTGGTATAAAGTATGGAGTTCTGGTCAATTTTGACAAATATGTATTCCTGTATAACCCTAGACCCAGTTGAGGCATAGAATACCACCATCATGACAAAACATTGTTTTATTCCTAGCCAATCCCTGCCAATTCCTGCCTGTCTTGAAAAAGGTGAAGTCAGAATGTTTCCTTTAAGTGCAGATGGCCAGACTTTATCCCCCACACTTTGGACTGTATAACAGCAGGCCATTCCCTGGAGAAGAACATCATACTTGGCCAAGTAGAGGCTCAGTGGAAAAGAGGAAGGCCCTCAAGGGCATGAAATGACACTGTGGTTACAACAACACACATAACGAGGATTGTGAGGACGGCACAAGACCAAGAAGTACTTCCTTCTGTTATGCATAGGGTAGCTGTGAGCTGGAACTGACCGGAAGGAAGTTAACTACACTTTCCAGCAGAGTATCCTCCTCCATGAAATGTCTGCTCGTGTCTTTTGTCCACGGAAACATTTGGCTGTTTGTCATTTTACTGTTGGGTTTTGAAAATTCTTTATGTGTACCAGATATAACACAGAATCATTCTGACTGGACTTCTTTAAAAATAGATTTATTTGTTTTTCTAATAGTCCATGGAACTTTTCAATATTCTTCACCAACATAATAATTCAAATGCATCAGTTCTTGTCTGATCTTCCTTATTCATTGTCCAAATTTCATATGCATGTAGACAGCTGAAAATACCTTGACTTGGGTCAGTTGAACCTTCATCCTCAAAGTGACATCTTTGCTTTTTAGCTCTTTAAAGTGGTTTTGTCCAACAGATTTTCCCAACGTAGTACATCATTTGATTTCTTGACTATTGCTTCCATGAGCAGTGATTTGTGGATTCAAATAAAACTAAATCCTTGACAGCATCAATCTTTTTCTCTCTTTATCATGATGTATATATTACTGAAGTTGTGAGGATTTTTGCTTTCTTTACATTGAGTTGTAATCCATACTGAAGGCTGTGTTCTTTGATCTTCATGAACGAGTGTTTCAAGTCCTCTTCTCTTTCAGTAAACAAGATTGTGTCATCTACATTATGTTGGTTGTTGTTGTTAGGTTATGAGTCACTTTGACTCATAGTAACTCTATGCACAACAGAACCAAATACTGCCCCGTGCTCTGCAACCCTCACAATCATTGTTAAACTTGAGCCTATTGTTGCTATGATGGCACATAGTTCACTAATGTTTAGGAGGATATCAGTCTTTATGCATTCCTTTCATTTTTGAAAAACTCCAATTTTCCTAGATTCATGCTTAGTACATTCCACATTGATTGATAATTGATGTTTGCAGTTGTTTTGTTTGGGTTTTATTTTTCTCATTTTGAGTCGTACCCATCAGCAAATGAAAATCCCAAAGGCTTGACTCCATCTCCCTCATTAAGGTCGACTCTACTTTGAGAAATCAGCTCTTCTTTAGTCATATTTTCACTGCCTTCCAACCTGAAGCACGTATCTTCCAGCACTATATCAATAGAGGCAACGTTTTGCTCTGTCCTTCAGGTTTTCAGGGGCTAATCCTTCAGAAGTGGACTGCCTATTCCTTCTCCTAGTCTGTTCTTAGTGTGGAAGCCCCACTGAAACCAGTGCACCATGAGTAAATCTGCTGGCATTTGGAATTCCAGTGACATAGCTTTCAGCATCACAGCAACATTCAAGCCACCAAAGGACAACAAATGGATCGACATGAGGGGAAACAACAGTTGGAGGATAGTGCTTTAAATGAGGCACTAATCTAATATTCAACATTGGATCACAGACTTTTGTTATCTAGCTATTAATCAGAGGATAACTAGCAACAATTTACAGAGTACGCGTAGTCCTAAAACTTCTAGTTGACTGTTGATCCCAGACTCTTCTCCAAGAGCAAATTTAGAACTCAAAAAGTCAAGGGATGGGAGAATCGCATCATCTGCCCTTTATTATTATAGAATAGGGATGATATGAAACCCCGGTCCTACTTACCAATAAATGTTTTTATTGTTTTTTTCTCAGCTTCACAGGAATAATCTGTTTCATCTCTATTTCCTGAATGCGTCATTTCAATATATTTGGGCTCAGCAACTATCAGCCCTCTGTTTGAATCCCTCAGCACTACCAAGGAATATTCAAATCTTTTTGAAATGTTTCCAATGGTTTTTCTTTTAAATTTATTCAATCTTTTCCTCTCTGCACTTATCTCCAGCCCACTTTCATTATGCCCCTCCTTCTGTGTATGTGTGTATTGCCCTGGATTATGCAAATGGTTAAACACTTTACAAACAAACAAAAAAAATTGTTGTTGTTGTTAGATGCCATCGAGTCATCACTGACTCCTAGTGACCCTATGCACAACAGAAGGAAACACTGCCCTGTCCTGGGCCAACCTCACAATTGTTGCCACGCTTAATCCCATTGATGCTGCCACTTTGCCAATTCATCTCACTGGGGGTCTTCCTCCTTTTCTCTGACCCTTCACCTTACCAAACATGATATCCTTCTCCAGCGACTGGTCCCTCCTGACAATATATCTGAAGTATGGGAGACGAAGTTTGGCCATCCTGGCCTCCAAGAGGCACTCTGGCTGCATTTCTTCCAACACAGATCTGTTGGTTCTTTTGGCAGCCCATGACACTTTCAATATTCTCCTCCAACACCATAACTCAAATGCATCAATTCTTCTATGATCCTGCATATTCACTGTCCAGCTTTGGCATGCATATGAGGTTATTGAAAATATCATGGCTTGGGTCAGGTGCACCTTAGTCCTCAAGCTGACATCTTTGCTCTTCAACATTTTTAAAAGTTTTGTGCAGCAGATTTGCCTAATGCAATACATCGTTTCATTTCTTGACTGCTGTTTCCATGAGTGTTGACAGTTGATCCAAGAAGAATGACGTCCTTGACAACTTTAATCTTTTCTCCATTGATAAGAATGTTGTCCATTGGTCCAGTGGTGAGGGTTTTTGTTTTCTTCACACTGAGATGCAATCCATACCATAGACTGTGGTCTTTGATCTTCATCAGTAAGTATTTTAAGTCCTCTTCACTTTCATCAAGCAAGGTTTTATCATCTGCATATTGCAAGTTGTTAATGAGTCTTGCTCCAATGCTGATGCCACGTTTTTCTTCTTTTAACCCACCTTCTCATATTATTTGCTCAGCATAAAGGTTGGATAAGTATGGTGAAAGAATACAACCCCCTCATACATCTTTCTTAATTTTAAACCACTCGGTGTTCCCATGCTCTGTTCGAACAACTGCCTTTTAGTCCATGTACAGATTCTTCATGAACACAATTAAGTGTTCCGGAATACTCATACTTCACAATGTTGTCCATAGTTTGTCATGATCCACACAATCAAAAGACTTTGCATAATCAATAAGGCACAGATAAACATCTTCTTAATATTCTCTGCTTTCAGCCAAAATCCATTGGGCATCAGCAATGATATCCTTTGTTCCACTTCCTCTTCTGAATTCGGCTTGAACCTCTGGAAGTTCTCTTTCAATTCATGCTTACAGCCAGTTATATATTACCTTTAGTAAAACTTTACTCACATGGGATAGCAAAGATATTGTCCAATGATTTCCGCATTCTATTGGGTCACCTCTCTTTGGAATGGGCACAAATAAGGATCTCTCCAATCAGTTAGCCAGATAGTTTTCTTCCAAATTTCTTGGCATAGATGAGTGAGTGCCTCCAGTGCTGCCTCACTATCTTGAAAGATTTCAATTTCTATTCCATCAATTCTTGTTGCCTTGTTCTTTGCCAATTCCTTCAATGCATCTTGGACTTCTTCCTTCAGCATCATTGGCTTTCAATCATATGCTGTCTCTTGAAATGGTTGAACATGAACCATTTCCCTTTGGTACAGTGACACTGTGTATTCCTTCCATCTTCTTTTTATGCTTTCTATATCATTCAATAATTTGCCAGAGAATCTTTCAATAACAAAAGTCGAGGCTAGAATTTTTTTTTTCCAGTTCCTCCAGCTTGAGAAAACTAACTACTAAGAAATCTAATGACATATTGCATTTAGCAAATCTGCTGTACAAGCCCTCTTTAAAGTGTTGAAAAGCAAAGATGTCAGTTTAGGGACTAAGGCACACCTGACCCAAGCCATGTTATTTTCAATTACCTCATATACATTTGAAACTTTGACAGTGAATAGGGAAGACTATAGAAGAAATGATGCATTTGTGTTGCAGTGTTAGAGAAGAATATTAAACGTACTATGGACTGCCAAAAGAACAAACAAATCTGTTTTGGAATAAGTATAACCAGAGTGTTCCTTAGAAGCCAGAATGGTCAGACTTCATTTCTCATACTTTGGGCATATTATCAGGAGTGACCAGTCCCTGGAGAAGAACATCATACTTGGTAAAGTGGAGGGTCAGCATAACAGAGGAAGACATTCAATGAAATGGATTGGCACAGTGCCCACAGTAATGGCTCACACATAACAATTGTGAGGATAGCACAGGGCTGGGCAGTGTTTCATTCTGTTGTATGTAGGGTCACTATGAATCAAAACCAACTTGATGGTACCTAAAAACAACAACCAAAAAGGAGCCTTGATGGTACCATGGTTAACTGAAAGGTCGACAGTTCATACCCACCATCTACTTCAGCAGAGAAAGAGGAGGCAGTCTACGGCCATAAAGATAACAACATTAAGAACCTTATGGAGTCATGTCTTCTCTGTCTTATAGGGGTGATATTAGTTGACAAGTGGAGGTGGGGTTTCTGCTATTTAGCTAACAAAGATTTTGGTGGTTCAAACTTACCCAGAGGTACGATGAAAGACAGATCTGTAACCAACTTCTGAAAGATTACTGCCTTCAAAACTGTGTGAGCAATGTCTACTCCACATACACGGGTAATATTAGTAAGAATTTACCAATAGCTACCAAAAACAATATATGGATAAACCTATGCACAAATATATACACATAGCCATACACACACAGATTAATTTCAATGTCAGTCTTAACTTCCTTGAGGGAAGAAGATGGCAGGTACCATGATGGCTCTGATAAGAAATACATTGCAACAACATCAGAAGCCATGTCATGGAGGAACAGAACGGTGAGAAAGCCTGTGCATGAAAAGCTCATTGTTTTAGCAAAGTGACAATCGAGTGTCTCCTTGGTTGGCAAAGCTACAGGGAGAGCCTCATGTGGGGGACTTGCAGTCTCTGTCTTTTCCTTTTATGAATAGCTCAGTTTTGATTTTTCTTGATTTTATTTTTAGAAGTTTTTAGTAGAACTCTTTGATGATCATATTACAGGTAGGGGCCATGATGGCTCTGATCACAGATACATTGCAACAACACAGA
>NW_006408801.1:1273108-1275233 GCF_000296735.1 Chrysochloris asiatica | reverse complement strand
ACCACTAGGAAAAACCAGCTAAAGTTTTTGCCAGTCCAAGTTTAAGATCACATTCAACATTCTGTGTAGTTTCGGTTAGGGACATCAAGACCTCTAGAAAATTAGCAAAAATGCAATTGAGGGCTAAGGGAATAATAACAGATCATAACCAGAAATCTAACTAGATGTTTTATGTAGAGAAGTTATAAGGAAGTTGCTCCATTTCTTCTTAACTACCAAATTTTATGCTTCTTGTTTTTCTTGTTTAATCAATCATGAGAAACAACTGTGTTGTCAGTTACCATAGCAAATAATGTCTAGGTACATGTTGTGATTAATGAATCTGTAGAAAATAATAGGTGAAGGTAGAAATAGGAGTTAAGATTTAGAATTATGTTTTAAGGTTAACCTGACATTTTAAGAACAATGAGGTTTGCTTACAGAAATCAGATATTGTCTAACTACGTCAAGGGGAACATGGAAGATTTTGATATTCTTGATGCTCTATATTGAAATTATTAATATGTATTAATATGTATGATTTAGACTACTACTTTGAAAAGAATGATTAATAGATTGATGGTATAGAGTAATCTAAAAGCTGTTTGAGAAGAGAAATAAAATGTAAGAGGAGAAATAAAATGTGAGGGGGAAAAGAGGAGAAATAAAATGTGAGAGGAGAAGATTCACCATTCATCGAGGCCCATTGATTTTGTGAGCTTCGTTTCTTCGCCGACATCATACCTCCCTCTAGGATCCCCAGATAAGAGTGTCAGGGCTGGCTCTCTACATCTAGCAGTGCTCTTCCTGTATTTTATAGGTACTAAATACCTGTCACCATTTCTGCCAGTTTGTCATACTGTGATAGCTTTCAAGCTGGTGTGATGATGGTAGCTGTGCCAATGATACTTCTAATACCATCAGAAAATCCACAGTTGTCAGGTTCCAACAAATATTCCAGAATAGCACAGACTAGGAAGAAGGAGAGATGGAGTATTCTGAATGACTGTTATTAATGTTAAGTGATGTCAAGTTAGTTCTGACTCATAGCAACACTATATTGGGTTTCTGAGATTTTAAATCCTCATAGAGATTTTAAACCAACCCTCATCTTTCTCCCATGGAGCAACTGGAAAACTCAAACAGTGGATCTTCTGGTTCACTGTCCAGTGTTTATCCTGTGGAGCCACTGTTTACCCTCTGAATAATTATCCACTAAAAAAATTATGAATACAGGAGATAATATCAGATATAGTACCAGAAGATGAAAACATTATGAATAACAGCTGAGTATTGTCAGATATAGTGTTATAAAATGAGCCCCTCAGGTTGGAAGGCACTCTTAATATGAATGGGGAAGAGTTGACTCCTCAAAGTAGAGTTGACCATAATGGCATGAATGGAATAAAGCTTTCAGGTGCTTAATTTGTTGATGGTGCACAACTCAAAATGAGAAGAAACAGCTGCAAACATCCATTGATAATTGTAACATGAAATATACAAAGTATGAATCACAGGAAATTGAAAGTTGTCAAAAAAGAAATAGTCCAAATAAAGATCCATAATGAGGTGAAATGGACTGATATTGAACACTTTAAATCTGACAATCACATGGGAACAACAAATTTTAGAAGAATGGCATAATATACATCATCAAGAAGAACATTTCAAGTTCTATATTGAAGTACAATACTGTCTATTATAGAATAATATCCATACACCTATAAGAAAGACCAGTAAATACCACTATTATTGAAAACTCATGCACAAAATACTAAATCCAATATTGATGAAATAGTGCTGTGGGTTAATGCACCAGACTGCAAAGCTGTTTGAACTACAAGGTTGGTGCTTCAAGCTCACCATCTGCTACTCAGAAACCTTATACAAGGTCACTATGGGTTGGAACTGACTTGACCACCCTTAGCAACATCAACAACATCAACTTCTTCAGTCTGAAATTGATCAAACATACAATCAAGATGCAAGGATAATTACTGCTGATTGGAATGCAAAAGTTGGAATCAAAAAGGATGGATTAGTAGCTGTAAAATGTGGTCTTGGTGATAGAAATGATGCTGGAGAGCACATGATAGAATTTTGCAAGACTAACGACTTATTGATTGCAAATACCTTTATTCTGTAG
>NW_006408801.1:1268591-1272445 GCF_000296735.1 Chrysochloris asiatica | reverse complement strand
GAAATGGCCAAAGTTCAACCATTTCAAGAGGTAACATATGAACAAGAACTAATGATACATAAAAAAGAAGTCTGAGCTACACTCAAGTCATTGGCAAAAAAGAAGACTCAAGGAATTGATGGACAGCAAATTCAAATCTTTCTACAAACTGATGCAACACTGGATATGCTCACTCATCTATGCCAAGAAATTTGGAAGACAACTACCTGGTCAATAGATTAGAATAGATCCAGATTTGTGCCCATTCCAAAGAGAGGTGACCCATTGTAATGTGGAAATCATTGAACAGTATCATTAATATCACTTGCAAGCTCAATTTTGCTGAAGATAATTCCAAATTGATTGCAACTTTACATGGACTGGGAACTGCCATAAATTCAAGTCAGATTCAGAAAAGGATATGAAACTGAAGATATCATTGCTTATGTAAGATGGATCTTGGCTGAAAACAGAGAATACTAGAATGATGGTTACTTGTGCTTTATTGACTATGCAAACACTTTTAACTGTGTGGATCATGACAAACTATGGATAACATTGCAAATAATAGTTACTTCAGAACACTTAGTTGTGCTTATGAGGAACCTGTACATAGACCAAGAGGCAGTTTTGGGAACAGATCGAGGGGACAGCTGAATGGTTTAAAATCAGGAAAGGTGTGTACCAGGGTAGTGTCTTTTCACTATACTTATTCAATTTATATGCTAAGCAAATAATAAGAGAAGTTAGAGTGTATGAATAAGAATGTAGCATTAGGATTGGAGGAAGGTTTATTTAAAAATCTATAATATGAGAGGCAGAGCTTAATGGAGGATCAGGGAGAAGTGCAGCTAGGATCTCTGTCAGAAATAACACAGAATACTGAATGAAACAAGTTCAGGGGACAGTCCCAGAACTCTGAATCACATGTAAAGGAATATATAGAAAGTTTCAAGGCTTACAGCCAGTGGAAATTGTAGCAGAAGCAAGAAATCCAGTGCTTTTGGATCCACTGGCTTCAGCGGCTCCCAGAGCAGTTCTCTTGGGTGAGATGGGGTGGGGGGAGGATCAGAGCTGCCACAGATGCCTGACACCTGATAGATCCTTGGAGATAAAGGTGTGAACATTCTTTTTTTTTTTTTCAATCTGTTCTTTGGTCTCTCACTGTCTGCACACCTCTGTTCTGGTGACTAGAAGGGGTGCCTGAGTGAGTGGACACCCCATCCCTCCACAGGGTTCTACTACACGTGCGCACAGGTCTGCTCAAGTTTTAAAGAGACAATTTCCACTTAAAACCAAATAGCAGTGCAAAACGACCACTGCCGGCCCGGCCCTTTTATCACTATGAAAAAGGCCTGAACAGGGGTTGTGGAGCAGAAGAGAGACAGACTAAAAAGGAAACAGGCTGAAAATTGAATCTTGAGTAACATCTTAATGGCCAAGAGTAGCATCTTGAAATTTCTCAGGTGGCCTTGAAGGCAAGAAGCTGAAAGAGGGACATTAAAGTCATACTTATATTTGGCGACAGAATTTATTTTTCTCTTCTCTCTTTTCTGTTATTTTAGACAACAGTATCCAATCAGTCCTTTTTGCTGTTGCTGTTTTGTTTTTGGTCCCCTCTTTACATTTAAGGGGGCTCTTTTACTCCCTACATTACCCAACAAGAGACAACAATTGCAGTCATATAGTCAAACTACAATCACACCCTATAATATCCCACCATCCAGGCAAGAACTAATACCAGCTGCCATACACCAGGTAGGCAGCCAACATTTGTGACAATTACTCTGAATTAAGTAATAAGAAGAGTGAAAAGGGAAGCTCATCTCCTGATCACCTGGAGGCAATCAGAAACCATAATAAAATACCAAAACATACATTATTCTAAGCATTAAAGTCACAGCCAACTACTGAATATGCCCAAGAAACAGAAACAGATGACCATATCAGCACATGTCCAGAAACAAGATAAAGTGACTGAGTCAAATGATCTGGAGATAAACCCAGAGTTCAAATTGGAAAAAAGGCAGGCTTTGGAAATGTCTGAGAAGGAATTCAGAAAAATGATAATGAAATATATCAAAACGCTTTACAGAGGAGTTGAGAAAATTAAGGAAGAATTCAGGAAAGTGCTACAGGAACAACCAAATAAGATAGATACAGCACTGGAAACAATTCAAACCTTACAAAAACAGGTCCAAATGATAAATAATAGAATATCAGAAATGAACAATACACTGAAAGGACAAAGGAGTAGAACTACACAGATGGAAGCCAGAACTAGTGAGCTGGAAGACATATTTCTCAATACTATTAAGACAGAAGAGTAAGCAGAAAAAAGGATAAAAAGAATCTGAAGAAGGTATAAGATTCATGTTGGACAACATGAAGAGGAATAACTTAAGAATTATTGGCATTTGGGAACAGGAGGAAACACACAAGTCCACAGAGGAGATAGTTGAAGAGACTTACAAAAATGTAAAAATATACCATGCTTCTGGAGAGGAAAACTTAACATTGTGAAAATGTCAGTACTGACCGAAGCAATATACACATATAATGCAATCCCAATCCAGATTTTAATGACATTCTTTAGAGATATGGGAAAAAACAATTACAAATTTTATATGGAATGAATGAGACCCAGGATAAGCAAATCACAGCTTAAGAAGTAGAGCAAAGTTAGGGGCCTCCCACTCCCTGATTTCAAATTTTACTACACAGCTACAGTGATCAATACAGCCTGGTACTGGTACAATGAAAGATACATTGATCAATGAAACAGAATTAAGAATCCAGAAATTAACCCATTCACATACCGCAAACTGATCTTTGACAAAGGACCATAGTATATTGAGTGGGGAAGTCATAGTCTCTTCAACAGATGGTACTGGCAGATCTGAAAAGCAATATGCAAAAAATTGAAACAAGACCTCTGCCTCACACCATATACAAACACCAACTCAGCATGGATTAAAGACCTAAATGTGAATCCCAGAATTATAAAGGTCATCAATTAAAAAATAAGGATAAATTTAAGGGCACACACAGACTACAAAACATTGCAAAATTTACACAAACAAAAGAAGACAAAATAGATGATTGTAACATTTTTAAAAATTAGAAACTTATGTGCATCAAAGAATTACATCAAAAGAGTAAAAAGGGAGCCCACAGAATGGGAAAAAAATATTTTGCAATGACATATCAGACAAGGGACTAATTTCTAAAATCTTTAAGAAATTACAATACTGCTACAAGAAAAATACAAGAAACCCAATTAAAAAATGAGCACAGGACATGAGCAGACACTTCACCAAGGAAGACATTTGGGCAGCCAAAAGCATGAAGAAATGTTCACTATCATTATCCATTAGAGAGATGGCTACAATCAAAACAACAATGATATATCATCTCACCCCAACAATAATAGCGAAGTTCAAAAATGCAAAGGACAATAAATGCTGGCGAGGATGTGGAGAGACTGGGACCCTCCTACACTGTTGGTGGGAATGCAAGATGATCCAACCACTCTGAAAAACAGTATGGTGCTTCCTCAGAAAGTAGGAAATAGAAATACTGTATAATTCAGCAATTCCTCTACTTGGTATATATCCACAAGAAATACAAGCCATAACATGAGTAGTTATATGCACACCAATGTTCATATCATCACTGTTCACAATAGCATAAAGATGGACACAGCCTTAGTGCCAAAATGGAAGAATGGATAAACAAACTTTGGTATATGCACACAATGGAATATTATACTACCTTGAAGAATAACAAGGAAGCTGCAAGCCACCATATAACATCGATGAACCTTGAGGACATTATGCTGAGTGAATTTAGTTTGTCACAAAAGGAGAAATACC
>NW_006408801.1:1263201-1263746 GCF_000296735.1 Chrysochloris asiatica | reverse complement strand
AGCTAAGGGATTTTGCCAAAGCCAACCCTGTGCTACAAAACATCCTAAAGGGAGTTCTGTGGACTGAGAACCAACAAGAACAGACAACAACTAGAAATTGGAATATGTGGCAGCGCCTCCCACAATTAAATCGAAAGGAAGAAGAGTCGAGAACAGAACAAAACTACAAGAACAAACTCAGAGAATCTGGGAGGTCAGTCTATGATCAAAACAATTACAATGTAAAAGAAGGTTAACAAGTAGGAACAGATATCCAGATGGTGGGAAGGTCAATTAGATTACAGGATAATATACACTGCACTAAATGGAGAGAAAGTTAATGGACTATTAAAAAAAAAAAAGAGAGAGAGAGAGAGAGATAGTGTTTGTGTGTGTGTGTGTGTGGGGGGAAGATAGAGTCCCCACTGAATAGTTTTCACCTTATCTCTATGTGTCTGGTAAAAAGAGATGGGTCTAAGATTCTCATGATCCAATAGGCACTAATTGTTATGATAACTAATTGGAATAACCACAATTGTAAAGGTAGAAGTTTTGTAACAAAAATG
>NW_006408801.1:1254793-1262548 GCF_000296735.1 Chrysochloris asiatica | reverse complement strand
ACTCCATTTTGCTTCCATCCACAATCAAGACTCATGGAAGCAGCAATCAAGAAATCAAACAGTGTATTCCACTAGACATAGCTGCTGCAAAAGACTTTTTTCAAGACTTCAAAAGAAAAATATCAGTCTGAAGACTAGGTTGCACCTGTCTCAATCGATGGCATTTTCAATAGCTGTACATACATATGAAAGTTGGACAATTAATAAGGAAGAAGACCACAGAAGAATCATTTACGGTGTCTGAGAAGAATATTAAAAGTACCATGGACAGCCAGAACAAAACTGTCTGGGAAGAAGTGCAGCCTGAATGTTCCTTAGAATCCAGGATGGCAAGACTTCATCCCTCATATTTTTACATGTTTTCAGGAGGGATCCATCCCTGGAGAAGAACATTATGTTTGGGAAAATGTACGGTCATCGAAAAAGAGGAAGACCCCCAGCAAGATGGATTGACAGAGTGGCAAAAACAATGGAAGCAAAAGTAAGAATAATTGTGAGGAAAGCTCACACAGGGCAGTGTTTGCTTCTGCTGTTCAGATGGTCCTGTGAGTTGCAATTTGCTGAATGGCAGCTAACAACGACAACTAAATACCTGCATTTTTAAGATAATTGAAGTATGTAATCCTACCACTGTGGCACTGTGGGTTAATGCGCCAGACTGCAAAGCCGTTTGAACTGCAAGGTCGGCAGTTCAAGCTTACCAGCCACTCCTTGGAAACCCTATACAGAGTTGCTATGGGTCGGGATCGACTTTATGGCATTTAACAACAACAACAACCACTCACTGCTGTTGAGTTGACTTCAACTCATAATGACTCTACAGAACAGAGTAGAATTTCTCTGTAAGATCTCTAAAGCTGTAAATCTTTACAGAATCAAACAGCCTCATCTTTCTCCTATGGAGAGGCTAGTGGATTTGACTTGCCAACCTTGTAGTTAGTAGCCTAAAGCTTAAGCAAGTGTACCACCAGGACACCTTACTTACTCACCAATGCCCAAAATTAGGGGAGATTATCTGAAAATACCTCTTTGACGCCATGAACTAATATATTAATATTTGCATATATTTTGGGCATTTTCTAAATAATACTGACCCACTAACTCGAAGAAAAAATAAATCTTCCTTGCATTCTTTTCAGTCTTTCAACAATATTTAATTATGGAATACAATCTATTTGGAAGAGTGAAGATGACCAGAGATGTTTTCAAAGCAAAGCTGTAAGAGTTAAGGGCAGATAATTTAAGTCTGCCCTTAACTATTTAGTGATCACTTAAGTCATTCATCATTAAAATACCAAAGAGTATTCCATCAAAGGAAGAAGGCCAACAAATTGATATAATTAAGTGTGCGAAATCATGGCTTACATCTGACCTGAATCTGCATGTGAAGAAAATCAACTAGAATTTTGTTCAAAGCGTTTACTGAATGCCTTAAACTGATGAATCTTGTGAATCAAATGGTGTTCTAGTTCCTGAATACCATGTTTTAACCAGGTTGTCACTCTGTGTACACTATGTCTCCCCATAAAAACACAAGGGGATGTGTCCATGGGAGACTGGAAACTGGGCCATGGCAGGGGCTCCAGATTCCATATGGAAATCTTCTCTTTAATGTAGGTGTTCTTAACGGCGGCTTAATTAGTAACCTCAGGCAATCGCTCTAGACTGGTGATCCCCAAGTGGGAATCCCATCCCAGCTGAAAAGTTGCATCTGGCCTGCTATTGTTTGCACTGCACCCCTTTTCCTTGCCAGCTCTGGCGTGCTAGATTCGTTTAAGGGCTTTTGTTAGTGTGTGCAATCATTGCTTTTCACATCAGCCTTTATCAAGTAAAGGATTCCCGATTCCCCATGTCTTTCCTGAGTGTCCTTCGTGGTCTGCCCCAACCGCCATTCTCCTTCAGGCACTTATTGGTACAGGTCATCTATCATCTTCCCAGACTTCCACACAGGCTCTGACACTGCTCAGCGATGGGCACAAGGTTGGCTGAGAGTCACAGCTGCTCTGCTTTCTACAGGGAGTCACACTTCACCTGCTTGAAGCCTTCTGTTGTCACCAGCTTAAGAAGTCAGAGAGCTAGAATGTCCGCATGCACTCAGATCTGTCCACTAGCACCATGGCCTCAAGCCAGCAGCAAACCCCACATGTGTTTAGAAAGGCTGCAAAGATTGCTCAGACTTGGCTCATCCACAGTCTTAGCATGGCTTCCAATTTTCCCTTTATGATTCTGAATTGAAATAATGATCCCAACTAAAGAGTGCAGACATCCGACGGGGATGCAGCTGATGTCCAGAAACAAACACCCCAGTCAT
Organism: Chrysochloris asiatica; assembly: GCF_000296735.1. Taxonomy (NCBI): domain Eukaryota; kingdom Metazoa; phylum Chordata; class Mammalia; order Afrosoricida; family Chrysochloridae; genus Chrysochloris; species Chrysochloris asiatica. Next base: position 1,260,237 of record NW_006408801.1, on the reverse strand, counting down.
AGCATCATGTACAAATCAATTATTACACCACATTCCTGCCTGACATTTGCGCCCAAAGAATTATGTTGATTTTGATGGCTTAGCCTTTTCCCAAACTGGTAAACTCATCCCAGTCAAATAACACCTACCCACTTAGCTTCTTCCGTATTTCTAAAAACACATTAGTAACATTTTTGAAATCTAACACAACAGCAAAAAGAGCTAATTTGTTGTTTGATCTCTGTTTCATCCAAATAAACATTCTCCTTTACCGTGAAGCCTTCGAGATGTTGACGGTGAGATCTTAGATGATTTTTTAGTTCTGACATATTGACATGTTTCATAAGGTCTTCTTTCTCTTCCTTTTTTTTTGGCCTAAAACAGAAGAAATGTGGTCTGTGTCTCTCCTCCACCGCCACTCACATCTGCCCTTGATTTAATTAAATAGTTGAGTCCTTGGGTTTCAATCTGAGGAATGCTGAGTGACAACCACAGTGTGTTGGCCACAGTGCCCTTACAACTTCCCTATGTAGACTCATGCTTTCCTGCCCCTAGCCAGCAGATGGACCTTGCATTTCAACAGCTCATTCAGCCACGTAGAATCCCATCCCTCTGTGTCAGGAAAGGCTGGCTGCACTTGGGTTAGGGTAGCAGATCATGTAAACTGCAGGCGTAGACTATTTCTTTTCTGAGTCCAAGCTGCAGTGCAAACCTTCAACTGTGATACAAGTTCCTGAAAATGTCAGTCTTGAAAGAGTGATGGAGCATCAAAGGGTTTGCCGCCACTTGCACACTAAGCCTTATGCATCAATCATGGATGGCTGGTGTTTATGTGGTATGTCCTGGTGCAAAGACTTTCCTGAGCACATTATAATTCAGAGATCAGCATTCTGACTTGTCCACCTTCGGCCACTGGGAACCAACACAGCCAGTGAGTGCTGACTTTCAAACTGCAAGCCAGAGCAGTGGTGGTCATTTGCTGTCATCAAGTCAACATTGAGAGATTTACCAGAGGGACCCTGTGATCGTTAAGGTTTGGTGTCAGCTTAACTGGGCAGAATTCTCAGTGATTTGGCAGTTGAGATGTAGTTATCGCCATAATGAGATCTAATACACTGCAATTGACTCTATGATGAGTTCTGCTATGAGCAGCCAATCTACTGAAAGGCTGTTTCCTCAGGGGTGTGGCCTGCTTCCAATTTATTACATACTCAGGTGAAGTTTGCAGGCTCTCTACTGGGTCTCTTGCATCTAACTCATCCTCTGACCTGCTCTCTTACCTCCCTGCCTGTCTGCCTGTCTGCTTGCCTTCTGTTTGACATGCTGATCTTGGTTTATCTGACCCAGACTTGGGACTGTCCCACTTCTACAATTGTGTGAGCCATTTCCTTGATATAAACCTCACGTTATATATAAGTATATAAACTTCACTGGGTTTGCTTATCTAGAGAACCCAGCCTAAGACAGATCCAAAGCAAAGACTTGTTTTCATTAGCTACTTCCAAATGGACCTTGACTCATGAGTACCTCGTGAACAATGGACCAAAATGCCACCCCCAATCCTGTGCCATTCTCAGGACCGGTGTGATCTCCACAGAGTTTCTACTGCGTGGCTTTCAGAAGTCGATCGCTATCCTTTCTTGCTAGTTCACCTTAGACAAGAAGCTCCCTTGAAATCTATCGGTTTGGTATCATAGCAGCATGCAGGCCTTCATGAACAATTGGTCACATTTGGTCATAGCTGAACCTGGGTATCCATCATGGAAGGCAAGAGTTCTCCCACTGAATCACTGCTGGCCCATCCATCCTAGAGAGTCTAGTGATTTCATGACCTCGGCAGGAGATCAAGGGACCAGTAGGCCTTATGCGAAACACATACTTATGTAGCTCTATGCCTAAGGACCAAAGTGCTGACAAAGATTTATTATAGCTTTTTTCTAACCATCTTGTTGTTGTTGTTGTTAAGTACCTTCTAGTTGGTTTCATCCCATACATAGCTACCCTGTATAGGTTTTCCAAGGAGCGGCTGGTGAGCTTGAACTGACCACCTTGTGGTTAAAACGACTTTGCAGTGCAGCTCATTAACCCACAGCGCCACAGCCTTAGATTGAAAATTTGTAGTAACCTGACTGTGGACTGAACTACACCTTGATTAAGGAATAGAGGAGCAGAGATTTACTTTCTCTTTCCAGGATTTTGCTTTAATTTGAATCTTTTTAGGTGGGCTGTGTAATTAGAGAGTAAGTTTAATTTCTTGGTAGGTGCAATTCACAGGCAATTGTGACACATTTTAGAATAAATACTAAATGAAGAGTCAGCTCAGGGTCAGGAGTTCTAAGTAAATTCAGATTACAGCAAATACGGACCCACTGTAATAGCCAAAGTAAAAGGGATAAATCACAGAACAAAAAAAAACTGAGTTTCTATCTACCTGATTCCAGCGCGTGGCATGACCCACGTGTGTCAGAGTAGAGCTGTAGCACACAGGGTTTCCCAGGACTGATTTTCCAGTAGGTCCCCAGTCCTGACTTCCATCGTCACTCTGGGTGGCCTCAAATTACCAAGCTTTTAGTTAGCAGCCAAACACATGGACTATTTGCACTACCCAAGGTTGCCACTAAGTCGGTTTATCTAAATCTGTGCCCACAATAACATCTGCTATCTCAGGCCAACCAGGCTGACGTCTCCCCCGGGTCCTGCAAGAAACAGTCAATAAAATGGACTATTCAGTCTCCTCAGTCCTCATTGGCTCCCTTTGCACAACATCTCCAAATATCTCAGCTGCTAAAAAAGTTCCAAAAATAAACCTTCCATCAGCTCAAGCTTTGTTGGGGGAGGGGAGTCCTTGCAAATTGTGGCTTAAGTCCCCAATGCAAATGGGCTCTGTGAGCCATGTCACAGGTGCCAAAAAAAGAAAGAAGTGCCAAGAATCGTGGGGTACAATATAACATGGTAGTGACATCACAGTGCAGGACTCTGGGGACAAAGCTTTTAATATTTTTATTCTCTTAGTGAAAAGGAGGAAAAGTCTCAAGAAGATGAACTGAAACAGTGCCTGCAACAATGGGCCCAAATGTAACCGCAACTGTGAGGATGGGCAGCCCGGGGCAAGTTTCCTTCTGTTATGTGCATGTAATTGCTGTGTCAGAGCCCACTCCACTGCCGGTAACAACAATCTTCTCAAGGGCAGGGACACCACAGAGGCAATAATTAATTTTTTAAATGTGTTGGTTGTTGTTGTAGTTAAGTGCTGTTGTTAAGTGTTAAGTTCCAACTCATAGCAACCTTGGTTTGTAAGGAGTGGCTGGTGAGCTTGAACTGCTGACTTTGCAGTTCAAATCGGCCTTGCAGCCCAGCGCATGACACCTCAGCACCACTCCAGGACTCTTATGTGGTGGTCGTGGTGGATAAAAAATATATTAAAAACTCCAGCATATATATATGTTCTGCTTCCCAATGGCAACCACAGTCTCTGAGACCTGCAACATGCTGATATTCAACGAGTGAGTTTTCAGAAGAGTTAAGTCAGTCTCCAAGTTGCCATCTGGCAGGTTCCCCAGGGAAGGCACCTTGGGTAAGTGTGACTAGCACAGTCTGGCTCCAGAGCGAACCTCGGAGTGGATGGTAGAGTCACAGGACGCCACCTCTTGGGCCCTGGGGTGCAGAGGTCCTTGCCCATAAGCAGTGTGGACTCCTACCTCCGGCACCAACCTCGCCTCTTCTCCAGAAGTGCTTACTTTCTTGTGTTTGGCACAGTGTCCCTTCCCCACTCTGCCCTTGGGATGGATGCCGCACGCATTGGGCTTTCTGGCTGCCCACACATCTCTCTTTTGTGGAAGCACTTCTTGCAGACTCGTCTCCAGAGGAGGGAGGGACAAGAATGCTGCCGCACCACCGACCTGTCCCTTCCTGAACATCTATTGAAACTGATTGATCCAATGTTTTGCGTCTGCCAAGCTGTCATTCAAGCCAGGGGGGATTTGGACGGAGACAAGCAAGCATTGTTAAAATGACTTTGTGATGGCGTTTATTGAGCTGGCCTTGAACTCCTACGTACAGTTAGGCGGAAAATCATGTCTGCAGCAAAAGACAGCTTCACATAAAAGGGAGAACAAGCCCTATCAGGAGCCGGTGGGGTTTTTTTCCCCTTGATTTGCTCCTGGAACATGAGAGTGAAAGAAAAAAAATCCCAGCTGTCTGCTGCATTGTGTGAACATATACATGCATTTAAATTACTTATATCATTACTTACAGATGTAATTGTGAAATATGTTCTTTTTGCATTCAAAATTAGGGACAGAACAGATGGCGAACGCTCAGTTTAAAGCAATATGTCCATTAAAAGAACCCGTACTCTTGGTGTGCAGTGGAGCAACAGCGAGGAGTCTATTACAGTGAATCTGCAGCGGCGTCGTACGCAGGGAAGATGCTCACTGTGGAAATGCCCACTTCCACAGGTGACTCCCACTCCAGGACGGGTCCACTTCCCGCCACCCCCGGCCACCAAGCCTGGCCCCTCAAGTCCTGCTCCAGTGGTTCTGCCTCAGATTTGCTTTGAAAGAGGAAAGTCAGTTAACAGCTGACATTTACCAATGTTTTGCTTCTGGGTTTTTTCTCTTCTCCCCAGATGTGCTGAAATGTGTAGTTCCAGATGCAGCACCTCCAACAGGGTAACAGTGCGCCTGTCACGCATAACCGTCGTGCCTAATGAGCCAGGGTCAGGAGTGTGGGCTAATGTCTCAGCATGTTGACAGTGTGGCTTCTGGTGCTCAGCAACAGCACGCAGGAGCACTGGGAGCGTCCGCTCACTTGATGGCCACAAAATAGACCCCAGTTATTTGGGTTTAATGCTTCCTCTTATTTTCTCCCATCCACCACTCAAGAGGTGAATTTTCATTTTTAGAAATAGTATTTTATTGGGTTTATGGTGAAGGTGTATGCAGCAGGTTAGGTTCCTGTTCCCTGATGTCTCCATACGTCGTTTCGTGACGTTGGTTACATTCTTCACAGTTCCGGAACATTCTTGTTACTTTCATTCTTGTTGCACATTTCCGTTCATCCAGTTTCCTTGCCCTCACATCTTTGTTTCAAAGTCATTGTTGACCTCTGAGTCTCCTGCAGATGTGTTGTTGTTGTTTTAAGGAGAACAGTGCTCATGGGTAATATATTTTTGTTTTATGAGATAATCTGTTATTTAGCTTAAAAGTGGCTACCCAAAATGGGGGTGGGGGCCGCTACAACCGCAAGAAGTGACTGGCTTACAAGCTTTCAAGAGGGTACCTAGATCCAGAGGGTGCCACCAGAGGAAGGTAGAATCTGCACTGAGTAGTGGTCAATCTGTCTGTATCGGGCTGATGAAAGGAGATGGAATAGGACTCTTGTGGTACAATAGTAAATAATTGCTATCAGGACTGACTGTGAGGGTTGGAAATGTAAAGGTAGACGTTTTGTTAAAAAAAAAAAAA
>NW_006408801.1:1237431-1250428 GCF_000296735.1 Chrysochloris asiatica | reverse complement strand
AAGAATTGGCAAAGAACAAGGCACCAGGAATTGAAATGGTTGAACACTGATTAATTATTTTTGGTACTGTGTGTGACTGTGTATTCCTTACATGTTCTTTTGATGCTTCTTGGATCATTCAATAGTTCGCACATAGAATCTTTCAATATTGTAGACTTAGGCTTGAATCTTTCAATATTGTAGACTTAGGCTTGAATTTTTTCATCAGTTTTTTTTTTTTTTTTTTCAGTTGAGAACTGCTGAGAATGTTCTTCACATTTGGTTTTCTAACTCCAGGTTAGAAATATTGCTAATATCAAAGTTAAATATGCTTCCCTTCCAAGACTAAGACTCAATGGTAATACATGCTCTGCTTGGTGACCATGTTCATCACTGATAAGGGGAAGTGAGATAAAAACAGCAATGAAGCCACAAGCTAAGCCCTACAACGTTCAATAGATTCCTGTGAACCCAGGTGAAGACCTGGTTGGCCAGCAGTGTGGAAAGACCTGGGGACTCTTGGGCCCAGAGTCAGTGACATAGCCACAGAGGACTAGAGTGGAGAGTGAGCATCCAGAGGATAAGAAGAGAGGGCATGTGCATAAGAACATCCACACTTGCAGATAATACGCACTTGACCTGGCTTCAATGACTGGATAATCAGAGCTCAACTAGAAGAAGAAAGAAGAGGGAAAAAAGAGTACTCTGATACAATTTGATGAACTTGACCTACACCTATGGATGCAGTAGCTCAAAAGAGGAAACAAATCCTTACAGCAAAGATCATTCCCACCCCCTCCACACACAGAGTAGACAGGGGTGGGCAACTTGGACATTGGCTACACAAAATGGGGGTGGGGAGGCTACAAAGGCAAGAAGTGACTGGATTACAAGCTTTCAAGAGGGAATGTAGATCCAGAGGTCATGAAGGAAGGTAGAATCTCCACTGAGTAGTATCCAATCTATCTAGGCTGGGCTGATGAGATGAAATGCAGATGGGTCTCTTGTGACACAATAGTGAATAATTGTTATCAGGACTGATTGTGAGGGTTGGAAATGTAGAGGTAGGCATTTTGTAGCAAGGAGGGGAGTAATTAACTTTGCAGTCTAGGAGCAGAGGTCCCTGGGACCATCAAGGGAGAAGAGTGGAGGGGGGGACCCTACCCAGAGAAGCAGTGATGCCTGAGATGGAGGCAGAGACGATAACGTGGAGAGATGGAGCAGCTAGGGACTTTAGGCACAGAGAGGGAGAGAGTCTATGTGCTGACGACCGGGGGGTAGGCTTGTAGAGTATACCCTTTGGTTGGTTGATGATGCATGGAGGGGATTGTAACCATGGCAATGAAACGGTGTAAGATAGGATGAATGCAAAACGAATGTTCTCCCATGTAAACTATCACATAATACAAAATAAACCATTTTTAAAAATAAGTTAAATATACTTGAGTTTATCTTTTTGAGCTGTCCTTCAAAATTTTCTGTTCAGCTCTTATACTTCCTTATACTCAAGAGCAAGTTTCAAAGTATCTTCTGACGTCCTACTTGGTCTTTTGTTTCTTTCCTGTGCTTTTAATGACCTTTTGCTTGCTACTGGTATGACATTCTTGATGTCATCTCACAATTCCCCTGGTCTTCTGTCATGAATGTCTAAGTCTGTTTTTGTGATAGTCTCTAAATTCAAGTGAGATATGCTCAAGGTCATATGTTGACTCTCATGAAATTGCTTAAATTGTCTTCAATTTCACCCTGAATTTACATATGTTCATTTGATGGTCTAATCTACAGTCGGCCTCTGGCCTTCTTTTGACTGATGCTATTGAACTTTTCCATTGTCTCTTGCCACACATGTGGTCAATTTGATTCCTGTGTAGCCCATCTGCTGAGGTCTACATGTAAAGTCACCATTTATGTTGTTGAAATGGATAATTTGCTGGTCCTGCAGAATCCTCTGCAGAGTCAGTTCTATCACCAAGGCCATATTTTCCAATGACCTCCAATTAGTTTTCATCCAAAATGCACTTAGGTGGGTGAATTCAGCAGCAATGAGTCAGGGATGGCCAGCTGTGGCCACTTGCCTGGGAGAGAACTGGACACCACCTCTCATAGAAGTTATGAAGGCACCTGCTAAGTGTTATTAATCAGTAGGTATATTTTGTGTGGATATCTACCTAGGTCTCTGTAAGAGTAGTACATGTGAACTATTAAAGAAGGGATGCCAAAAGAATAGTAAAGATTTTTTAAATGGCTTATACCATAGTGGATTGCTAACTGGGCTGCTAACCACAAGGTCAGTAGTTCAAATCTGCCCGTCACTCCGTGGGAGAAAGATGCATAGCCTCAGACACCCTCTGCAGGTCACCCTGAGTTGGAGTCCATTCGGTGACACACTTCCATCACCAATCCCCTCTCCTCCAAACAGCTACTTCCAACATTCACATGCACTTCCTTCCTGTCCTTGCCCACGTACCAGTTTTCACTGAGGGAGCTCTGGTGGTACAATGGATAAAGCATTGGTCTGCCAGCTGAAAGGTCAGTGGTTCAAACCCGCCCGCTGTCTGCTTCCATAAAGCTTATAGCCTGGGACACCCTATGCAGCAGTTTGAGTCTTAACAACAGTAGGTTAATTTGGGGGGCTTCGTCCTGAACATGGTATTATAGCACATATATAGTTTTTTCCTCATCTTTGAAAACTTAGCATTCTCTTTTCAACATCACCTAAGATCACTAAAAGTTATTTGAAAAGACCCTTCTGATGTGGTATATTCCTGTGCATGGGTCCTTTCATGAAGTCAGTCCTCAAAGAGCTAATAAGCATTCGTCAAGGGCCACACTAGCCTCTGAGCAGCACAAATTGTTAACATGTTGAGTGAATCCACCCAGGGATGCCTCACAAGGAAGACCTGGTGATATGCTTCTAAAACATCAGCCAGGAAAAACCCCGGAGAGCACAGATCTACCCTGACACATGGTGTTACCAGGAGCAGAGTCGACATGAGAGCAATTGTTTGTCTATGCTTCAGGTACCAGAGCTGCAGCGGAGAAGGAAAGGGAGAAGAGGAAGCAGATGGGAAAGAGAAGAGAGGTGTGGTGTTCCACAGAGAGGCCGTGGGGGCTGGGACCTCTCTTGTCAGCCCATGAGCTGACCTGGTATTTGTGACATTTATGACCAACACACATTATGACCCATGTAGACCCCATAGTCTACATGGAAGCCCAGATGTAGGGGGGCCTGCTGAACTGGGGATACACAGAGGTGACCCCAGAGCTTACATGGTAGCACAGAGGTAACCCCAAAGTCTACACAGGAGCCCAGAAACTGGGGAGCCCTGCTGCATTGGAGGGTACAGACCCTGCAGGAGGTGGTCAGGGGTTGAAGGGATGGAAAGTAGGCGTGGCCATCTCAAACTTGACCTAATGAACTTGACTCTGAGCCCATGCTGAGAAATCCCATGGCCAGAGAGAACATGGTTTCAAGGAGGGGCTTCACAGGCCTCCTGAGCAGTGTGTCAGTTTATACAGAAGCTGAGAGCCCAGGGGGTTCATGGAGAGGTGGCCCCATTATCAGAATGGCTGCTTTGCGCTGGGAGCAATTGCAGCAGGGTCTGTGGTGGCTTTGCAGGTACCAGCAATTTCTGGAGCCCAGAAGGAAGCCAGAGCATCGTGGTCTCCATGGCAACTGCAGCTCTTCCTTGGCTTAGAGGAGGCTCTCTGGGGAGGTCCCTGCATGGGCGGGAGGTTGTGTGTCAGTAGATGGCTGTAGCAGTGGCACTGGAGGCCTGGAGGCTTGGAAACAGGCTTCTGGGACAACAAAGGGGCATCCAGGAGTACCCCCACCCACCCATAGGAAGCTCACATGGAGACCAGGTCTCACTGGTGCCAATTTGAGGAGTTGAAAGGGGCTGCTATTGCAAATTCCACTTCTTATACTGAAAAAATAGATTTTTCACATGTGCATAAATTTACATTTTCTCAGTAAAATATGTTTACAACTCTTTGTCTCTCTTTTTTTAATTGGAATGTCAGTGTTTGCCCTGTGGGTTGTCAACAGCATGCTATACAAGGGGCTTCACAAAGTTCATGGAAAAATTCCACCATCTATTCATTTCATTTTTTCCATGAACTTTTTGAAGTTTCATCATACATGGCTATTAACATTTTAGTTTCATATTCATTACAGATTGCTTCCTGCTTTTCCATTTGCTTTTGCATTTTAGGAGTTTGAACATATAATATATTTTAATTTTCACTCAGTGGAACTTATCCATCAGCAATTCTAATATACCTGTCACCCTCCAAGAGAAAGATGTGGTAGTTGGCTGCTGTAAAGATTGTTGTTGTTAGGTGTCATTTTGTTAGCTGTAACTCACAGCGACTATAAGCAAGACAGGACAAAACAGTGTCCAATGCTGCACCATTGTCATACTCATTGTGTTTGATTCCATCACTGCAGGTACTATGACAATCCTTCTAGTTGGGGTCTTTCTTCTTTTTCCTGATGTCCTTTTCGAGGGACTGGTCCCTGCTGACAACATGTCCAAAGTACATAAGATGAAGTCTTGCCATCCTAGCTTCTGAGGAACATCTGGCTACGCTTCTTCCATCTGGCAGTTCATGGTACTTTCAGAATTCTTCTCATATAACATCATAACTCAAATGCATAATTATTTTCCAGCCTTCATTATTCACTGTCCAGCTTGATTGAAAATAACACGGCTTAGGTCAAGTGTACCCTAGTCTTCAATGTGGACATCTTTGCTCCTGAACACTTTAAAGAGAACTTTTGCAACTCATTGGCCTAGTGCAATGCATCTTTTGATTTCTTGATTGTCAGTTCCATGAGTGTTCACTGTGGATCCAAGTGAAATGAAATCCTTAGCAACTTCAATCTTTTCTCCATTTATTATTTATTGGTCCAGTTGTGAGGATTTTGATTTTCTTTACATTGAGTTGCAATCCATACTGAAGTCTGCAGTCTTGGATCCTCATCAGTAAGTAAGTACCTCTTCACTTTCAGAAAGCCAGGTTATATCATCTGCATATCCCAGGTTGTTAATGAGGCTTCCTCAAACATGATACCATGTTCTTATTCATATAGTCCTGCTTTTTGGATTATTTGCTCAGCATACAGATTTAATTATTAGGAGGATAAAAGGATACAACCTTTATGAACACCTTCCTGTTTTAAACCATGCAGTATCTTCTTGTTCTGTATGAATGACTCTTGGTTCATGTATGGGGTCCTCATGAGCACAGTTAAGTGTTCTGGAATTCCTATTCTTCACAATGTTATCCATAGTTTGTTATGATCCACATAGTCCAATGTCTTTGCACAGTCAGTAAAGCATCTTTCTGGTATTCTCTGCTTTCAGCCAAGGTCCATGTGACCTCAGCAGTGATATCTCATTCCATGTCCTCACAAATCACAGCTGTTGGAGTCCTATGGAACCGTTCTACTCTTTCCTGCAGGGTCACTGTGCATCAGAATTGACGAGATGACAAAGGGTTTAGTTGGGTTTTTATTTTGGGGAATTTTCTTTGATTTCAAACTAGAAAGTTCTTCTCTATTCTTGTTGCTGCTGAGAAGTGTTATAGTTTCTGAGGCTGTGAACCTTTCTGAGAGCAGAAAGACTCATCTTCTCCCTCAGAGCAGCTGGTGGCCTCAAACTCCTGACAGTGTCATTCCCAGGCCACTGCTTACCCTCTAGAGCTGCCTTGCTCCCATTCGCTGTCCTAGAACCATGGAAGTAGCTCCCATGATTTCAGAAATACTTTTCTGATGTTTGTTTTTTGAATGATTAATTTATCAGGAATTATTTTGGACTATGACATATGTGGAGAGATGATGTGATCTAACTTCTTTCTATTGCCTAGTGAATCGTTCATCACTCTCTGCTGTCGGGGTAGGGTAGGGGTTGCACATTGGGCTGTTAACTGCAAGGACAAGAGTTTGACTCTACCAGCTGCTCCACAGGAGAAACAAGGCTTTCTGCTTCTGGAAAGATTTACAGCCTTGGACACCTTACACAAGGTTACTATGAGTCGGAATCGACTAGATGGCACACCACCACTCCACCGTTTGTGAATAGCATCCCTTTTCTCTTCTGCATAAAGAATGCATCATTCATCATATTTCAGATCTCTATCTAAACAAATTTCGGGATGTGTTTTCAATCTCTTTACCAGAAATTATGTTTTTATTGTGACGTTAATTTTTGATTTATGAGAGTACTGCAAATAAGAGAATTTTATGTTATTTTATTTTATTTGTATTTTTCTCTTCCATCTGTACTTGGTAATCACTTACTGAAGCTCCCAAAATATCCTGCTAGTATCTGGAGTCCTGGGATGGTGCTGTGGGTTAATACTCTGGACTGCAAAGTTGGTATGAACTGCAAGGTCAGTGGTTCAAGCTCACCAGCTGCTCCTCAGAAACCCTATACAGGGTCTCTATGGGTCAGAACCGATTTATCAGCACTTAACAACAACAACAAATCTGGATACTATTTATATTCCATTTTATTTCAACTATATAATGTCTTTGAAGGGAGATTTTGGAATATCCCCATTATCATTGGATACACTTAACTCCAGAGAAACCAAGAAACATGCCCTAGTTGTTTATAAATGCTGTAAGGACAGAATTTCCACCCACTGTTCTCTGTACACACATTGCAAGTCCCCTGCATTTCACAAGAGACAGTCCAGGATCCTGATGATTATGTTGTTATTGTTAAGTGCCTCAAGTTGGTTCCAGATCATATCAACCCTGTATAGGGTTTCCAAGGAGTGGGTGGTGGGTGATTGTATCTGGATTTAAATCCTTTAATTATTCCTGAAAGTATTCCTTTTGTGAAAATAAATTTTAAAACTGTTTCATCAAGAGAGAAAGGGTTAAGAAGCAGGTATGAGAAGATCAAAGCTGCCTCAAATTTGTCTTCTTTTTACCCTCATACAGCGATTGGGACAGCCTTCCCTTCAGCCTTTCACAGCAAACGCAACACCTGCCTGAATCCCTTTGCTTCTTTCCCATAAAAGATTCCACAGGGCCGGAGATGCATGGTGTTAGAAATCACAGCAGCTCCTGCTGCCCCTATAATGTGGGTTGATTGTTTATCTCCCATATGAGAGCAAAGAATGCACAGGATTTAGAAGGTTCGCTGCAAAAACCACAATCGCAAGGGAAATTGCGAGTTCCTTTTGTCACCTAAATTTAAACTGAGGTGTCTAAGTATGGCTGTACGCTATGGATTCTGAATATCATCTTCCTGCATGGAAGAAGAAAAAAAGGTGATATAGCAATAGCTTCCATAGTTTTACAATTTGTATAATTTGCAATTTAAAAAGAAAAGAAAAAAACAAACACAAGCGTTTCATTCTGGTTGAAAGAAAATGTAAGCTGCTTTTAGAATTGTAGGAAGAACTGAATTTTCTCCTAATAAATTCTGTAATTCTGTATTATCAAAACAAGCAGACATTAGCTCTTTATCAGCAAGGGGGGGCTCTCAGATGAGGAGTTACTGACTAACAATAGGCCTTATTCGTTTACCTTGGAAGATTGCTAGCATGGCATGGCTCAAGTCAGGTTTTCTTCTGGAAGTGCTTTTCTCCTCAAAATTCTTATTTTTGTACAAAACTCTCTTTCACTTGTGAACCATATAGCTGGGTAGAATCAAGGATGGTAAGTTTCGCTTATTTCCTGTTGCTACATTAACAGGAGAGACCAGTCACTAGAAAGGACGTTGTTGTTGTTATGTGCTGTGGAGTCAGTTCCGACTCACAGGTACTCACAGGTAAATCTTGATGAGAGCAGAAAGCCTCATCTTTCTCCCACAGAATAGATGGTAGTTTCGAACTGCTGACCGTGAGATTAGCAGCCCGATTCATAACCACTATGATACCAGAGCTCCTTAGAAAGGACATAATGGTTGGTAAAGTCCAGGATGGGCATCGGCTCAAGAGACCCTTGGTGGATGGACTGGCACAGTGGCTGAAACAAAGGGTTCTGGTCTAGCAGTGACCATCAGAATGATGCAATGGTCACTTCTATTATACTCAAGGTCACCTGGAGTCTCAGTTGACCCGATAGTCACTAGCCACTACAACAACATCATTCATGCATCCATTCATTCATTCACAAACCTCCAACAACTAAGCAATCATTCAGTCATTCATTTGGAAAACTTAATGCTTGCTCCTGTTCATCATCTGCTCCTGCTGAAACAGCTGTAAATCAGGTGAGCCTAAATGATGTGTTTCTTTCCTTTGAAAGAAGAGCTACATTATTGCCAAGGAACTAACTACACTTCAAGTATCTCACTGAAATTACTCGTGCTTTCTCTCTCAAACCTCAAAGTGCTTTCAATTAAAAAACATTTCCAGAGAAAGAAGGAAATTGCCCAGGCTTAGATGTCTGCAGTAATTGTATTGGTTTTGCAATGTGATAGATATGAGGTAGAGTGGCAGATTGTGAGATAAAATCCACCTCTCCTGTAAAACATGTGTTCTCATGTGCTCTAGAGAAAGTGTCAGAGGATTCGGTCAGACTTAAATGGATTCCCTCTCCAGAAGAATGTCCGCATACTGCTTTCATGGAGACCTCACATAATGTATGTGTGTCCTCTCTGTCCATGTGACATTTCTGGGAAGCTGAGTCACAATTCAGCATGGAACACTGACCACAGGTGAAAATTCTGTGTTCTCTGTCCCTGGCCACTAGTGGTGAGGTGGGACCAAGGGAAGAGACAGATCACACAGCTCCCAGGTCTTGATTAATGGGCAGCAGAAAGAGCCTTTGTGAGCACTGTGACATTCTGTAGCGATGCAGCTTTATTTTGGGGGTGGAGTGGGGACAGTGTCCTGTGCACTGTGAGATGTTTAACGGCATCCCTGACCTCTGGCCACTAGATGCCAGTAGCCCTCCCACCCCCACCAAGTTGTGATAACCAAAATCTTCTCAAGATGTTGCCAACTCTTGAGGGTAAAACCCCCCCAAGAGAGAATTACCACACACCTGTATCGATTAGAGGGGTATTTCCTGGTGAAAAACCCCTCAATACCCACCGCGCTCTTATGAACACACTTCCCTCTAAAAGAAGGAGCTAAGTTTCCAGTGAAGATGGATTCCATGTGTAGTTCAAGGTGGAAACCCACCCGTGGTAAAATGCATTCCTGGGAAGCTGAAAGAAAGGCCAAGAGGCATAAATGAACCCCAAAGGTTCCTGACACAGGGATGTGTTTGTCTGGCAGGATCAGGGTTCTTAAATGGTTCTCATTCCAATGTTTCTAGGCTGGACAGCCATCACTCTGCAACTTACCAAAGACCCCACTATTCCCTATTGCATTCCTCCAGTACCCTCACTCCTGTCTTAGATCCATCTAGTCCTGGAAGGCATTGGCATTTGTGACCCCTGGAGCAGAGCACCAGAAGTTGCTAGTGAAATAAAGTACATTCACAGGCTAAGATGGTTCCAGGACATCTTCAAATCGCTATTGTGCACACATCGTTGACATTTGATATGATATCATTTCTATACATACGTCCCTCACTATGATTTCATGGCACATTTTTCAGATATTACCAAGATTACTGGAAGTACCAATGAGCTAACACCAGGGAAGTTTGTGAAAATCTCCCTGCTGGAAAGGCCAGATTTCCAAGGTTGCCTTTTCTCTCATGTGAACTGTCTCTCTCTGGAGTGGTAACTACTGAACAGTAAGTCTGTCCATCATTTCTGGTCCCAGCTGCTCTGGCTCCACCTCTCTGCTTGACTATGTGTGACTTTGCACCCCTTCTGCCTCCTGCCCTCATTGTCTCTTAACCCCTCATCCTTCCCACCCCTGAGTCTTGAAACCCTAAGAACCACACATTCTTTTTTGTCAGAAAGCCAAAGAATACTTGAATCCACGTTTTCATCACCCTTCACTGTATTCCCTTCCCCAAATCACAAGTCTCAGATGAGCCCAGACCTCCTCGTTTCCACCCTGGGCTTCTGCCCTGTGGGTGAAGACATTTGAGATGCAGGAACTTTGCCAAACTGTGTCATCCTCACCACACTGTCTGATATGTCACTTCCCAGCCAATGTCCTTACTACCTGTCCTCCAGGAAAACCCTTCAAATCAGCCTTGATTCCCTCTGCTACCTGCCCTTGACTCCTCAGTGCGCTATCCCCATCTCTCCTCAGCTTCTCAAAGAAAAATGACCTCTCCTATTCAAAGTCAGACACTCTGGGATCTTGACTCCATACCTTTCTTTGTTCCATGGGATCTTAGGCTGGATTGAGAAGCAAAAGTCGTAAAACTATACATGAATGTTTAAAGAGAAGTTTATATCAAGGAACTGACTCACACAGAGAGTCCCAAGTCTGGGTTAGATAAACCAAGATTGGCAGATCAGACGGCAGGCAGATAATAGGGAGGTCACTGACTCAAGCCCAAAGAACTGGAGGTCTGAAGATGAGCCAGATGCAAGATCCAGACTCAGCAGTAAGCCAGCAAGCTTTCCCTAAGTGTCTAATGTCCTAGAAGCAGGCCACACCCCCTAGGACAGACACATCCTTTCAATTGATTGGCTGCTCAGAGAAGACCGCATCATAGAGTTGATTACATTATATTAGATCTCATCATGGGGAGAACCACATCTCAGTTGCCAAACCACCGAGAATCCTGATCCAGGGAAACTGACACCCAACCTTCACTATCACAATGGGTCAGTCCCATTTTTAAAGATCTCTTTCTCTGTAGTGACTGTTTTCCCAAAGTTTGGAATGTGAGGACATTTAGCTTTCTTTTTAAAACCCTCTTCCTGCTCTTGTCTCATAGGACCCCAGCTCCATCCCTCCCCCGACTCCATTCCATCCGGGTGGACCTTCCCCATCAATCATTCACTATTAACTTCTTTAGGAAAGCAATGCCACTTGATTTTCTTTACTAGATGCAAAAATAATACACATTCATTAGAGAACACTTGGAAAGCATAGGAAATCTTCAAAAAGAAAGTAACAATCATGTGTCATCCTAAAATTCAGGCATAACATCATTTTAATTCATGTGTGCAGATTTTAAAGACAAAATGAGGATCACACTTTTGCATTTTGCTATTGGTATAGCTCCCCTCAGAGACATTGCAGGCTCAGTTTCTGTAAAGGGACTATCACAATTAAATACGTCACATGGTATTTTTGGTTTCCCGGTGCGTATGCGAGCGATGTTCACACTTTACTACAGTGTAGTGAGTTTCAATGGCATCATGAAAAAATGGAAAGACTGTGACAGTGACCAACATGTGACTCAAAGACAAAGACTGGACTGCTGGAGAAATGACAGAGAGACTTGTTCCGTGTCTGGCTGCCACAAATACTCAATGGTTAAAGAAATCAGTATCTGCAAAGCACACTAAAACAAATTGTGTCTGTACTTAATATTAAATCCCAAATTTATTCCCACATCAAAAACATGATTTCTCAATGGCTTCCTGGTCTTTCATTGCATGGAATGTTGACTTTGCCATACTCTGGCTGTAGTGTATTCCAGGAGTTTGGACTCTTGTCATTCTGTGCAATAATAAATGAGACCATGGACTCATGTGCACTTCTCTTCACTTCCTTGGGATCAATGCCAATGGGAACCAGTGCACCAAATGGCAGGCACAGTCCTTAAAGATGCTAGGACATATACCTGAATTATTTTCAAATGATAGTTGAACCGACATGTTCTACAAAGAGCACTATACAAGAAAGAGTACCCATTACAACAGATCCTTGGTAAGCCACTCCTTATTTCTTGGGAAAAATCTCTTTACACATGAATTATATTGATTCATTTTTCTGGTTTGTTTCTTAGAAATAGCTTTCCTAATTTGTCAGTTACTTTTTTCATTTCTTATATTAGGGAATTTTTGTGTGTAAGAGGGGACCAACCCTGTTTCATCACTGTTTTTGTCTTAACTTTCCCCCAGTCACTTTCTACCCATTGAATTCAATCTTCTCTTTAATCTTGTGTGAACACAGCACTGACAAGCCACAAGCAGCCCAGACTGGCCCAGACAAAGGGACTTTCAGAGCCCCTTTTCCATACCCTACTTACTCTTGTTTTCTGCTGCCATCTGAGATTCTTTTGTTGTCTTCTCTGTCTCTGCCCACTCTCCTCATGTTGTTGTCCTCAACAACTTTCAGGGTGTCAGCCATGTTGATTCCTTCTGAGGGCTTGGAGGGGGAATTAATTCCACAATTCTCTTAGTGTTGAGTGATAAATGGTGACCCTTGACTTGTAGTTCACACCAATCTCTGCCTCTGTCTTCACATAGTCATCTTCCTTCAGGGTCTCTTTTTTATTAAAAGGATATCACTCCTATTGGATGGGAATCCACCCTATTCCAGTATAACCTCACGTTAATTCAACTGAGATCATCTTCAGAGACCTTGCTTCCAAACAAAGTCACATTCACGGTAGCAGGACAAAGACATCCACCTGTATCCTTTTGGAGGATGCAATTCAACCTGCAACATTCCCAACCCTGAGCTTCAAACCACCCTCTCCCCTGTGCTTTCATGTGCTGCTAGGTATCTTCAGATATGTTTCCTACAGACACCTGTGATGGTTAAAATTGGGTGTCAACAAGGTTGGCACAATTCTCAATGGTCTTGTTGTTATGATGTAGTCATCCCCCTGGATAAGATATTAGAGAATCACCTCTATGATGAGATCTGGTGAGCAGCCAACCAGTTAAAAGGGCATTTCCTTCCAAGTATTGTTTGCTTTCAATAGAAATGGTGTTCTGGCAAAGCTTTTGGTTGACTATGGATCCTGCATCTTGTTCATCATCATCTGACCTCCAGTTCTTCAGACTTAAATCAATGATTTTCTGTATTGCCCACCAATCTGAAGATTCACTGGCTTCTGCAACCTGTGAGCTAGCATTCTGCTGTGTTGTGCACCAATCTTGACTTTGTCAGCCCTGTACCTACATGAGTCAGAGGAAGGCTCCAACATCCTATTGTCTGACCCACAGTCTTGGGACTT
>NW_006408801.1:1234549-1237331 GCF_000296735.1 Chrysochloris asiatica | reverse complement strand
TCACAATAAAAACTTTTTTTTTTTAAGTAAATGAATAAAAGGTGACTTCAGGGACAAGTTTTGGCTCAAGGTTCAAGACGTATCTCAGGACAATGTCTAGTGCAGTCAGTCAGCTTTTGTTTTGTTTTACTTTAGGAAGTTGGGGTTAGCTTCAGATTTTTCTTTCATTCTATCCATATCCATCTATTGAAACTTTGATCTGAATCATCAGCAGTGGTGACCAGGCACCATTTAGTTCTTCTGGTCTCAGGGGCTGTAATGTGCGACACATTCTGTAGACCAGTTCCTTCTTTGAAAGAAACCAGTAGAGACAAATAGTTGTGTCTTAGGTGAATAGTCTTTTAAAGAAGGAAAATAAATAGCCAAACCTCCATTATCCCACAGCTTCTGTTCTGGCAATAGTGCCAATGGCAAACAATGTCTAGAAAGCCATTTATAAAGAAGACAGAAAAACACTGAGCTATCTCCAAGAGCCCCAGAACAGAAAAAGAGAAAAGAATCTCTTTGCGTGATCTCAGATGAATCCACCCAACATACTGAGTCCATTTCCTCAATGATACAAGAGGACAAAGACTGCTACTGCCCCTTCCTCTCTGCGTGTGGTAAGACGTTGTGTGGATTCAATGGTATGCTGAATAGGTTTGTGTGTATTGAAGTTCTAACTCCTATATCTGTTAATGTGACCTTGTTTGGAAATGTTTCTTTGAAGATATTATCAGTGAATTCATACTGGATTAAGGTGGGTTGTAATCCTAGTCCATTTTAGGTTATTATTACTTTAAATTGTAGCATTTGATCACAACTCATGGCAACCCATGTATGTGCAAAATAGAACTGCTCTAAAGGCTAAATGGCACTTAACAACAATAGGGTTCACAAGGTTCTGACCTTTCAGAAGCATCTCACCAGGCCAGTCTTCTAAGGCACCGCTGTTGTTGTTGTTATGTTTCTTAAACTCTTTGGCAATTTACAGAGACCCTATCCACAACAGAATGCCGTGCTTACCCAGTCCTGCACCATCCTCACAAGTTTTATCTGTAAGCTCATTGCTGTTCCCATTGGGTCAATAAAGTTTATTGGGGGATCTTCTTCTTTTTCACTGACTCTAGAGTTTGCCATGCATGATGTCCTTCTCCAGGGACTGATGCCTCTTGACAACTTGTCCAAAGAACTAGAGAAGATGTATCACCATCCTTACGTCTAATACTTCTTCCAAAACAGACTTGTTTGTCCTTCTAGCAGTCCACAGTACTTTCACTTTTATTTGTCAATTCAATAATTCAAATGCATCAATCCTTATTCGTTGTTGAACTTTTACATGCATATGAGGCAAATGAAATACCACGACTTGGATCACGTAAACCTTAGTCTTCAAAGTGACCTCTTTGTTCTCTAACATTTTAAAGAGTTTTTTTTTTTTTTTTTGCAGCAGCAGCAGCAGATATTTCTAACGCAATATGTCATTTGATTTCTTGACTGGTTCTTCCAGGAGCATTGATTTTTGGATCCAAGCAAATATAAATTTTTAATAACTTTAGTATTTTCTGTATTTACCATTATGTTATTTAATGACCCCGTTATGAGGATCTTTGTTTTTTATTAACATTGAGGTGCAATCCATACTGAAGACTGTTGTCTTTGATCTTCGTCAGTATTTTCAGTCCTCTTCTCTCCCAGCTAGCAAGGCTGTGTCATCTACATAGTGAAGGTTTTTAATGAGCCTTCCTCCAATCCTGATGCCGTGTTCTTCTTTATATCATGGGGGATTTTCTGCTTAGTATGCATGTTAAATAAGTATGGTTAGAGGATACAACCCTGACACACATTGTTCCTGACTTTAAACCATTCAGTATCTCCTTGATTTGTCCTAACAACTACCTCTTGGTCTATGTACAGGTTCCTTGTGGGTACTATTAAGTGTTCTAGGATATCTGTTCTTCTCAATGTTAGACATAATTTGTTATGATCCACACAGTCAAATGCTTTTGCCTAGTCAATAAAGCACATGTAAACATTCTTACTGGCATTTGCTTTGAACCAAGATACATTTGACTTCCGCAATGATAGCCCTCATTCCATATCCTCTTCTGAATCCAATTTAAATATCTGGTACTTCCCTTTCTATGGACTGCTGCTGCCATTTTTTAATGATCTTCAGCAAAATTTTACTTGCATATGATATTAATGTTATTGTTTAAAGACTTCTGCATTCCATTGGAACTCCTTTTTGGAAATGAGCACAAATATGGATCTCTTCCAACTGGTTGGTCAGGTAGCTGCCTTTCAAATTTCTTGGCATCGATGAATGCAAACCTCCAGTTCTGCATCTGTTTATGGAAACATTTCCATTTTTACGCATCAATTCCAAGAACTTTTTTTTTTTTTTTTTGCCAATTCCCTCAGTGCAGCTTGGACTTCTTCCTTTAATACCAATGGTTCTTGATCAGATGGTACTTCTTAAAATGGTTGTTGTTGTCAGGTGCCATTGAGTCGGAACCGACTAATAGCGACCCCATGCATAGCAGAATGAAACAATGTCCGATCCTGGGCCAACACCACCACCGCTGCCACACTTGACACCATCAATGAAGTCACCTGGCTGATCCATCTCATTGGGGGTCTTCCTCTTTTTCTCTGACCCTCCATCTTACCCAGAATGACACCTTCTCCAGAAACTGTTCTCTCCTGACAATATATCCAAAGTATGAGAGACGAAGCTTAGCCATCCTGGCCTCCAAGGAGCACTCTGGCTGCACTTCTTCCAAAACAGATCTATTGGTTC